>NC_132878.1:6593406-6893406 GCF_030463535.1 Salminus brasiliensis | reverse complement strand
ACTGACTCTCTGCTGAACATCTGAAACACAGTTCCGGTTCTGTCTGGGCCCGGGCCTCCTCACAGTCAGTCAGATGACAGGGGACGCGCAGTCACGAGCCGAGGCAATCGAGCGATTTCCTCTCTTTACGCTCTGCTCAGTAAAGCATGCGCTTCAGGGTTCTGTTACTGGGGAGAAATAACAGATGCGTGAACGCGCTGCACTAGAACAACGCCAGAACTCATACAGGCGGAAGTAACGCAGGAGGAGAGAACCAATGATGCTGCTCCAGCAGGCTCCTACAGTCATCACTTCTCTGCAGGCTCGTAGGCCTCATACTCACCCAGCTGACTGCAGGGTACGGCAATCTGCTTCAATGCAACACTAGTGGAACCCTTTTCACTTTGATATAGAACCATTTTAAAGGGTCTTTAAAGAACCATTTAGTCTGCACAGGTTTTGAAGAGCCATTTAACTAGGCAAGGAACCATTTATGCATTCACTTGGTTCTATACAGAACCACTGCTGTTGGGGAAAGAAACAACCCCTGAGGAACCTCTTTTCACTGCTACTACAGAGTTCTTGAAGAACTCCCATTTTAACAGTGTACTAATGTCTCTAAAGTTGACATGGTTCTATTTAGAACCACTGCTGTTACTAAAGAAGCCTTGGGGAACCTATCTTCACTGTTATTACTAACAAACCCTTGAAGAACCCTTTTTTTAAGTGTCTTTCTTAACTAAAGTTGACATGGTTCTATATAGAACCACTGCTGTTACTAAAGAACCCTTGGGGAACCCCTCTTCACTGCTATTAGTAAAGAACTCTTGATGAACCCTCATTTTCAGAGTGTACTAAAGTTTCTCTCTTAACTAAAGCTGACATGGTTCTATACAGAACCACTGCTATTAATAAAGAACCCTTAAATGACCCTTTCTTTAACCCTTTCTTTACTAAAGAACACTTAAAATCCTTGCTTTAACAGTGTTCTAGAGTGTCTTGCTTTAGAACCACTGCTATTACTAATTCATTCTTGAGGAACCCCCTTATTAAGTGTGTATTACTAAAGAACCCTTGAAGAAATATTTGTTTAAGGACGTACTAAAGTGTCTTTCTTAACTAAAGTTGTCATGGTTCTGTACAGAACCACTGCTGTTACTAAAGAACCTTTGAAGAACCAACCTTTTAAGTGTGTATTACTAAGGAACCTATGAAGAACATGTACAAAACCACTGCTACTACAGAGAAGCCCTTGAAGAACCCTTTGTTAATGTGTGTGCTAAAGTGTCTTTCTGAACTAAAGTTGTCATGGTTCTATACAGAACCACTGCTGTTACTAAAGAACCCTGGAAGAACCCTTTCTTTAAGTGTGTGCTAAAATGTCTTTCTTTACGACAGATAAATGGTTCTTTACAGAACCACTGCCCTCCTTTAAAGTATGTACAACTAAAGAACCCTGGAAGAACCTTTTTATTTTAGTGGGCACTAAGGTGTCTTTCTTAACTAAAGTTGATCTGGTTCTATACAGAACCACTGCTATTACTAAAGGACCCATAAGGAACTCCCTTTTAAGTATGTACAACTAAAGAACCCTGGAAGAACCCTTTCTTTAAGGGCGTACTAAAGTGTTTTTTTAAATAAAGTTGTCCTGGTTCTATACAGAACCACTGCTATTACTAAAGAACCCTTGACAATCCCTTTCTTTAAGTGTGTACTACAGTGTCTTTCCTTATTAAAAGGTTGTTATGGTTCTTTAAAGAACCATAAACAAATTGTGTATTTATGTTTTTAAAAATGGTTCCACTATTGTTACTCAATCCCCCTTATTCAGTACTCTAAGGACAAATGGTTCTAGATAGTATTGGAAAAGGGTTCTTTGACTCATAACAACAGGGCAACACTTTTCAATTCCATAAGAACCATTTTACAGGGTCTTTAAAGAACCACATAGCCTACAAGAGCCATAATCCTGGTACCTATTTATGCATTCGCAAGGTTCTTCGAGTTGCCATGCTTCTCTACAGAACCACTTGCTTTATTAAAGAACCTTTAAAGAACCCTCTTTTTAAAGGTTGTACTAAAGTGTTCTTCTTACACTGTTACAATCAAAAGGTCTGTATGAAGAACTTAGATTTATTCATTAATATGGTTCTTTGAGGTGTCATGGTTCTGTGCTGAACCACTGCCTTAACAAAAGAACCCTTGAAGAACCCTCTTTTTAAGAATGTGCTTTAGTGTAAGTGTCTTTCTTACACTGCAGAGCTTGCTGTGGTGCTAACAGAACCATAAACAGGAGGTTTTCCATCATAGACTAGAACCAATTAAACAGGCAAAGGGTCGTTCACAGATTCAAGAGATCTCTGAGCTCTCACGGTTCTAGATAGAACCACTGTCTTTACTAAAGAACCCTTAAAGAGGTAGCCATAGAGCAAACGCTATTTATGACAATCTGCAATTAACGACGTTCTCAGAATGGCTTTCAACATTCATTGTATTGCCCACACACTATATGTCCAAAAGTTTGTGGACACTAATAAATGCATCATTCAGCTACTTGAAGTTGCACCCATTGCTGAGACAGATGTGCAAATGCACACACACACACACACACAAACACACACACAGCTTGTCTAGTCTCTGTAGAGAAGTACTGCCAATAGAAACAGACTCTCTGGAGCAGATAAACATGCACCTATTGGCACCATGCTGCCTAATGCCAGGTGTGGGCAATAAAGGGGTATTAAGCCCCCAGCATTGAGCTGTGGAGCAGTGGAGGAACTGTGTTCTCTGGAATGATAGATGGATGGTAGTGTTCCATCCCATACTTTTGGGATGGGTTGGGGAGTTGGGGATGAAGTGGGGTGGTGATCATCATCCAACATCCTGACCTCACTGCAATCAAATCCTCACAGCAATGCTCCTCCAAAAGATAGTAGAAGGCTATCCTTGGACAGTGAAGACAGTTACTCCAACAAAAGCAGGATATTAAGCCTTGATTTTGGAAGAAATAATGAATGGGCAGGTGTCCCAATACTTTTGTCTTTTTATTTCCTTTATTTTGGCAAAATCTCCTGGTTATTTTCTTGTTATTATAGATGTTCTGCACAAGGAGCAAATGTTTAAAGGTCAGCGTATACATACAGATGCATATTTGTTGTTGTTTTTATTATGATGTTGATGCTGTTATGCCTTGACCTTGGCCAACTAGGGATGCTACAGTAAAGGATAACAACAACGCCAGTCTTGCCCTTGCAGGCACTGCAGGTCTCCAATGCAGTAATCAGCCACTGGGCCCGTTTTATGTAACGAAATAATCTCTCTGTGCGTTTCTGCACTGCCAGGGACAGAAAGGGGCAGTGGATGCTGGACATTTGCAATGCACCCCAACCACTGACACGTCCACCACCACGACCCCTTCCTCCATCAGGCATTAATCCATGGCTTGCACCACTGTGCCAGCTCCAACCGAGCTTCTGAGCTGTTTTATGCAACATACCATCCGTCCACAATGTCATGCACACACACCACACACACACACACACACACACCGTCCATCGACCACTTACTTTCCCACGAAGTTCTCCAGCACGGAGCTCTTCCCTGCGCTCTGCCCACCGACCACGGCGATCTGAGGCAGGTCCAGGTTTGCATTCTGGCCGATGGCCGAGAAGGCATCTTGCATGCGATTGACCAGAGGGATCAAGTCCTCCATGCCACGGTTCCCCATCCTGCCTAATGTTTGGATTCCCCTCCTTGCTGCGCGCAAAAGCGAATGTCACACGCTGGACAGGGGTGCTGAACCCACCCCCCTAAAACCACCCTTTCCTGTGAAGATGTCAGGAGATTCAGACTGAAGCTATTTTAGTTTTGCATGGAGCTTCATCCTCTGCTGGCTCTCTGTGCGTGTCTCTGTCCGAGCAGCCTGCCAGGAGAGGGACAGGATGATCTCTGCTTTGCTCTCAGGCAGTAGGGACGGTCCTGCACTTCTGCTCCCTCGCCGCTAGTGGCCGCAGTTCAGGCGCTATTTTTGTTTACGTTGCTTTAGGGTTGATTTAGGGTTCAGCCATGTGAGAAAATAAATACACCCTATGACAACCTTTGTCTGGACCTTTGATTTTCATCTGAGTAATGCTGAGAGATAGAGGCAATTTATCTAAACACACACAGCTGAAGAAACGTCTTAAAAACATATTTATATATTGTAATTTATAGAAATGTAAAATTTCCTGTGAAGAAAAAGTTAACCCCCCCCCCCCCACACACACACACACACACACATATTTTACTACTTCACATGTCTAAGATTAGAATCAGGTGCAGCACGTTGGCTGCAGACGAGTAGAGCATAAGGATTTTGGAGGAGTCTGTCTTATTTAGGCTGCGTCTGAAATTGAAGGCTTAGAAGGTGGTGAAGGTACCTACAGCCGCCTCTCACATTCGGAAGGTAGCGATACGACATGATGTTGCCAGTGTACCAACAGCTGCTTGTCAGCTGGTGGTGTAACTAATTAAATTGTTAGCCACAGAAGGACAAAGTTTGGCTATTACACAGAGCTGTCTGAGGCCTTCAGGAAGAAGGCTGTAGATGCAGATGCGTCTGGGAAAGGCATTAATAGGACAGCCAACATGGCCAGGTCAGACCATCCCAGCAGCAAGTATTGTTCCGTTTGTTTATCTTTGACATTCATGGAAAAAAAATCTAGGTAACCCAGGGTTGCCCATAGGAGGTGCGGGTGGTGGTGCCTGCCCATGGGGACCAGCCACTAGGGGGTCCCAGGAGACGAAGTTGTGCTCCCTACTAGAGTGGTAAATAATATTTTCCTTCAAGTGAATTAAAGAGGATTGCACAGCTGAAGCAATTCCCAAAGCATAGGTTGGTAGTTGCTATGGGGTTGTTATGTGGCTTAGAATGGTCGTTATGCTGTTGCTAAGCAGTTGCTAGGGTACCTAGGTGGTTGCAATGGGGACGCTAAGTGGTTTGTATGGTATACCAGATGGACACTAGCGGTTTGCAGTGTGCAGTCACTAATTATAGTCTACAGCTGGGCACTTAAATTCGATCATGCCGAGTGGTTTCCACCACTTTCCCCACTTTACCCCTTCATGACTTACATTTACATCATTAAAAGATACTTTTCTTACATTCTTATCAAGTGTAATTACATGTCATTTTCATAATAACATTACACTTTCATGTAATTATAATGACATGTGATGTTTTCATGTCAAAACCACATATGTTTTTCGTAATTATGAGAAGATATAATAACATGTAATCTTACAATGTAATATTTCATAATAATTTACTTTCTCATAATCATAACAATGACATTTCATGATCACAAGATTATCCCCCCCGTAAATTATGAACTGTAATCACATGTTGTTTTACCATGTTATAGTTCATCATAATAATACACCCCCTCATAACATAACAATGACATAACATGATGTTTTTTATGTCATAATGAGACTTTCTTTTTCGTAATTATGAACTGTAACTATCACATGTTTTCTTTCTCGTAAATACAAGAAGTAATCACCTGTCGTTTAACATAGTATTTCATAATAATAATATCCTTGTCATCATTGTAATGATAACAATGACATTTCATCATTATGAGGTACTTTTTGTAACTATGAAAATGTAATTACATGTAATTTTACTACGTAATATTTCATAATAATAAAGTACTTTCTCATAATCATAACAATGATATTTTATAATCAAAAATTTTTGACTTTTTTGTAATTATGAAATGTAATTACATGTCGTTTTACGATGTATTATTATTATAGTTCATAATCACCTCCTCGTAATCATAACAATGACATAACATGATGTTTTTTATAATGAGATACTTTCTTATAATATTTACAACAAAATATTTCAAAATAATAACTGAATTTCTTGTAATCATAACAATGACATTTCATCATTATGAGGTACTTTTTTGTAATTATGAAATGTAATTACATGTAATTTTACAGTGTTATAGTTCTTAATAATAATACACTTCCTCATCATCATAACAATGACATAACATGATGTTTTTTTATGTCATAATGAGATGAGACTTTCTCATAATTATGGGATGTAAAAATGTTTCACAGCACAATTGATCTCATAATAATGATTTACTTTCTCGTGATCATATCAACGACATTTCATCTTTTTTGCATTTATGAAATGTAGTCATTTTATTTGTAATATTTCATAATAATATACTTTCTCGAAATCATTAAAATGCCAAAACATGATGTTTCTTAACGAGATAAGCTTCATAATTACGACATAACTTCATGTTTATGGTATATCTTCTATTGTGCCCTTCCACCTGCACATAACCTTAAGCAGTGGGTAGGTAAAGAGCCAGGTGGTGATTTTTCGTTTGTCGCAGGGTCGCTACATATGGAGGCATAGTGACGTACTTTGGTATTTAGCAGGTGCATTTGATGAGAAGCACTTAGAGGTTAGCAATATACCCATGGTTGGTGGCAGTAGGGCAGTTAGGGTTGTGTTTGAGGGGCATTGTAATGAAGAATGAGTGCAGGGTTTGAATATTGGGAAATGGGGTGATTTAGGGGCATGGTTTAAAGCTGTTGGCATAGGTGGGCACTAAACTACTAAACCACATTACATCACTTTGCAACTACGCCAAGGCCTGAGACTGTGTATTATGCTCAGAGAGTTTATTTTATAGAGCTAATCACTTTCACTGATCTGATGGATGCTTACGAAGGGAAGAAGTTAAAGTGTGCAGATCTGGCAGCTGAATTGAGCAAGCATGCATGGCAGGCGTACCAGAATGTAGCAAAATCTGCCACGTCTGGTTGAATTTGGATTCGGAGGCCGGGTACTAAGAGGGCAGCTGTGAAGGAACTGTCAGAAACAGCTGAAATATTTAGCCAGTGGTTGTGGATAAGAAGGGCTGAGGCTGGATGCTGAAAGGTGGTGCGTGACTGAATGTGCAGGTGTAGCCTTGTGGGAGACGTAGGCTGTGATTTTTTGTATATACTGTATGTCAGCAGTATGTGGCTCAGCGGTTAGAGCGCCGGGCTATTGACAACAGGGTTGTGGGTTCGATTCCCGGGCTCGGCAAGCTGCCACTGATGGGCCCTTGAGCAAGGCCCTTTACCCTCTCTGCTCCCCGGGCGCTGGAGTTGGCTGCCTACCGCTCTGGGTGTGTGTGTGTGTACTCACTGCCCCTAGTTCACTAGTGTGTGTGTGTGTGTGTGTTCACTACCACAGATGGGTTAAAAATGTAGGACACATTTCACTGTACAGTGACAAATACATGCACCTTTTTTAATACTGTGCCATGTGGGGCTAGGTACGGCCTTAGCCAGTGTTACGGTGTTACGGCCAGTGCGCTTCTACAGTCATGAAGCTGGTTAGGTGATAGTTCTGTGAAGTGAGCTTGGAGGGGAGTGGGACTGGGACGCTAGACCTCAGTGTTGAGCCTTTTGGAGGCGTCTTGGGCTTAGTGAGCACTGATGAACGAGGAGGGTGCGTACCTGATGACCCCTGTGAAGACCTTTTCTTTTTTTTTTTACATTTTAGATACAAATATTTATATATTTATGACCTAATAATATAAAAACGAGGTGTTTATTTCATAATTACAGCATAACATCATAATAACAATAATTGCAGGAAGGATTTTATTAGGATCTATTGTTATGCTATTATTCTATAGGCCAATAATTGCGTTCAAGAAACTGAATTAAAAGAATTAAAAAAAAATAAAGTGGATATAATCTGCAAATGGTTTGTTTTGGTGGTCTGCAGCTCGCCATCCGACACGACAGAGGACGACAAACCGGGTCTCAGCCGTTTTCCGTTCAGCCTAATCCGAGCCGGTGAGGTTAGCATTAGCATTAGCAGCTGCACTGCGCAGTCGCTTATACGGCGAAGAGCGAGTTTCAACAGGCTACAGGCTTCCTTCCCCCCCTCTCTCTCTCTCTCTCTCTCGGCGCTTTCCGACCCTGCACAGAGCCATAAAGTAGGTCACAACATCTGTGCTGTATTTACTCCCGAACTGCGTGTTTAAGCTCATTTAAACCGAGAGAGAAAGTCCGCTTTGGCCGGCGTTGTGTTGTTGTTAGCCATGCTAGCTAGCCTAGCCTTGTGGGGCGAACACGGCGGTGGTTAGCTGGTGTTAGCTGGCTAGCATCTCTAATAGGAAATGAACGGGGGCGTTAGCCGGCGAGCTAATATATATAGGCTGGTGTTGTTTTGCTTGTAGCTAAGCAGAACAGCTCTCTTTATTCAGATGTAGCTAGTTGTTAAGTTAAGGTCTATAGCTAGCTAATATTGCTAGGATATAGCTAGCTATAGCTGCTTGGCTAGTGCTGAGGAGTTAGTTAGCTAGCTAGCCAGTTAGCTAAGCAGCTAGCTAGCTACAGCCTTTTATTTTCGGGCGCTTTTGTAGCTAGCTTGCTAAATTGGTAATAAAGCTCTTATAAACGCTTATTTACGGCGTTTAGATCATTTATAAAGGCTTCATAAACCTCGCAGTCATCCAGAAAGCTGCGTTTATTACAGGCAGTGCGAGATAATGTGCTTATATAAGGGTACGTCCATCGTTAGTACTGAAAAGGATGGAGGTGCACAGCAGTCTCTCTCTCTCTGTGTGTGTGTGTGTGTGTGTGTGTGTGTGTGTGTGTTTTCTCTGGCCAGTTGAGGGGATGTAGCTGCTGCATGTTAATAACCTGTAGTAGTTATTAATTCAGTACCCCTTCCAGATCCCTTCCAGTGCTGCTCTGTCCTGCATAGGTTCACCTACATATTGATTAGTGTCCCCCCCAGTAACCCCAGTGAAGCCCCTTTGTACTGAAGCTGTTTTTGGGGGGGTGTAATGCAGTGTCTGCCACACTTAGATACTCTAACCTGACTTGTTTGTGGTGAATATTGCCAAAAGAAATCATTAAAAAGTGTAACTGCTTGTATTTTAGTGAGAAAACAACATTTTCAGTTTTTAATAACCAGCATAACCATGTTTTACATTTACATTTACGGCATTTAGCTGACGCTCTTATCCAGAGCGACTTACAAGGTAACTCGTATTACAGAAGTGGGCCAATGTAGTGTTAGGGGTCTTGCCCAGGGACTCTTATTGGTGTAGCGCAGCCAGAGTAGTCACCCAGACCGGGAATCGAACCCTGGTCTCCCACATGGTGTTGTTGTAACGCAATGGTAGGTGGTGGTGGTGGTGTTATCTGTTGTAGGTTTTGTTGTTGATATTGTAGTTGATGGTGGCAACAAAATAATAACAATAATAATAATAATAAAAAAACCAGACCGATCTCCAGCCATGTCTTTCTGGATTGTTGTATTAAATATTAGATATGTTTTGGTGTAAATATAGCTTTTAATGTTTGTCTTTTGTTATAGTACTTATGCCTGTAGTCTTAAACAAAGAGAAATCATCATATGCAATATTGTGCGAAAGAGTGAGGGGTGTGATCTATGTAAAATGTGTCTGTTTATTAAGATGCTTGTTTATAAGAACATTAGACTAAACATAAATGAAGTGTATTTGGGATTGTTGTTGTTGTGTTAGATGTGTCAGTGTAGTCAATTCCAGAGCTCTGTTCATTATAATGGTATGTAATGTTTATACATTTACCATCATTTCTCTTTAGTAATAAGAGAACAGGAATTTTTAATTCTGAAGAGAGGAAGTAGTGAGATCTTGTCGTGAGCTAGTCTGAAGAACAGAGCTCGGTTCCTCCAGGTTTCTCCTGGACAGCACGGCGTGGAGGATGTGTTCAACTCCATCAGCAGCAGCAGCAGCTCACCTGATTTACCATCATTAAGCCCTGATTTACCATCAAACCAGGTGTTGATATGAGGAGAACTCTAAATAATACTAGACTCCATGAGAGAGGAGAACTTTGGAGGTGTTTTAATGATGAACACAGTGATTGAGAACCACCAGCACTTTCTGTAGAAATGTTATTAATATTAGTGTTTTATTGAGGAGATTTTACAATTTCTTTTCTATATATGTGTATATGTATATATATATATATATATATATATATATATATATATATATATATATATATAAGGAGATATAGACAATTAGGATATATATATATATATATATATATATATATATATATATATATATATATATATATCTCCTAATTGGCAGATATTGCCTCTCAGATGACACTCGCTTCATGCCCTTCCTCACAGTGCTACTATTTGACTGTTCCAGGAATCCACCAGGCTGACGTATCGTTGTTGAAGTGTGCCAGATTTCTCCTACCACCACTGTCTCTCGGCCTGTCGGGATGTTTAACCCACATCACCACCACCAGCAGCAGCAGCAGTTCCACCAGCACCTGCGGCAGCTGCAGCAGCTTTTCCAGCAGCAAACCCCTCCACCTCCTCCTCCCCCTCCACCACCTCCTCAGCCTCCACCCAGCCACCACATGTCGCATCACCATGCAGGAGGCCGGTAAGACACTGTTGTAGGACTCAGCACCAGCGCTTCATTTCACTGTGTTTTGTATCACATTATTAAAAAACAGCCCTAATGTACACTACATGTCCAAATGTTTGTGGACATCCTTTCTAATGGTTGCACTCAGCTACTTTAAATTGCACCCATTGCTGACACAGATGTACAAATGCACACGCACAGCTTGTCTAGTCCCTGTAGGGAAGTACTGCTATTAATTTAGGACTCTCCGGAGCAGATAAATAAACATCAACCTGTTGGTACCTTGCTGCCTAATGCCAGGTGTGGGCCAGAGGGGTATAAAGCTCCCCAGCATTGAGCTGTGGAGCAGTGGAAGAACTGTGTTCTTTGGAATGATGATGGTGCTCCATCCAATACTTTTGAGATGAGTTGGGGATGATAATGTAGGGTGGTGATCATCATCCAACATCCTGACCTCATTAACACTCTTGTTGCTGAGTGCAGTCAAATCTTTACAGCAATTCTCCTCCAAAATCTAGTAGAAAGCCTTTTTACCTGGACAGTAGAGTCAGTTGCTCCAACAAAAGCAGGATCAACTCTTTTCTAAAACCCTTGATTTCAGAAGAAAAGGTGAATGATCAGATGTCCCAATACTTTTGTCCATATAGTGTATTTATTGTTGGTGTTGGTTACACAGTGTGTTATAGTGAATGTATGTACGTTACATGGTCAAAAGCACACTCATTGTTGCTTCTGAAATCAAGGGTATTAATACAGACTTTGTGGCCCTTTTCTGACATAGGGGCTATAACTAAGGATAATTGCCACAGTCAGTTCTTTATGATTTAGATCAATTGGGAAAATTAAAAAGCACCATTATTAGGCTATAAATAACTAAATATTACAAACGGAATTCTTTATCAAGAGCAGAATAACAGATCTAACAACTGTTTTACTTCCTGCGCTGCACTTCACATAGTTAAATGGGACTGGGAATGGTAATGAAACTTGCACCTGGTCAATCTTTACGTAGTACTGATGATATCCGGGATACATTTACATCTAAGGCACTTAGCAGACAGTCTTCTCCAGAGCGACTTACAGAAGCTCTTCACTGTTTACTCAGAAATACTCTTAGCTGGTTTGTATCAGCTAAAATCCAAAATATCCCTCCAAGCTTGGATAATACTAAATACAGAAGTCAGCATGGAGACCCTAAGTACTCTTGGAAGAGGAGGGTCTTCAGTCTGGGTTTGAAGACAGCGAGCGTTGGACTCTGCTGTTCGACACCCAGGGGAAGTTTGTTCCACCACTTCGGTGCAGGACAGAAAAAAGTCTGGACGCTCGTCTTCCGTGGATCTTAAAGGATGGCGGGTCGAGCCGAGCCGTACTTGAAGCTGGAGGGGCTCTTGGTACAGATCAGGGTTTTGACCATTGCCATCAATTACGGAGGGGCTGGCTGGTCCAGTCTTGGCTTTGTAGGCCAGCGTCTGGGTTGTGAATCTGCCACAGGACGCCAGTGAAGAGAACGCAGCAAAGGAGATGCATGGCTAAACTTGTCTTGAAATAACAAGAAACTGAACGAGCACCTGGGCGCCCTCTCTAGAGAGGAAAGGTTGAATTCTCAGGAAGTTATAAAGGAGAAATCTGCATGACGGAGCCAGGTCCACAATATTGTCACAGTCATGTACAAACCTTGTACCTCCTAAAAAGGCAATTTTACAGGAGAATTAAAAAAACTCCTTAACTTTTAATGGAAGTCGCATTATATCGAAAGGTGAAAAATGTCAAAAATGGAGATGGAAGGCTTTTGCATGGCCGCAAATATATGCTCAGAAAAGGCCCCTGCAACTCATCCAGAATGCAGCGGCACGGGTCGTCTTCAATGTCCCAAAATTTAGCCATGTCACTCCACTGCTGCGTTCTCTCCACTGGCTTCCTGTGGCTGCCCGCATCAGATTTAAAACCCTGACGCTGGCCTACAAAGCCAAGAACGGACCAGCCCCTCCGTATCTGATGGCAATGGTCAAAAGCTGATCCGCACCAAGAGCCCTTCGAGCTTCAAGTACGGCTCGGCTCGACCCGCCATCCCTCAAAATCCGCGGAAGACAAGCGTCCAGGCTTTTTTCTGTCCTGGCACCAAAGTGGTGGAACCAGCTGCCCCTGGGTGTCCGAACGGCCGAGTCGCTCGTTGTCTTCAAACGCAGACTGAAGACCCACCTCTTCAGAGAATACTTGGATGAATAGTTCTATGGTCGCCTTATTGTATTGTGTTTAGTAATGTCTAAGCTTAGAGGTATCTTTTGTATTATTAGTCTATTCTAACTAGCGAAGGTTTTTCTTGGGTAAATAGCAAAGCACTTTGTAAGTCGCTCTGGATAAGAGCGTCTGCTAAATGCCGTAAATGTAAATGTAAAAGTGTGTGTGTAAGTGTGTTTGTTTAATCACAGTAATGAGAAATATTGCCCACCCCTTTTCTGATGCTTTGATGGTTAGAATATACTGTAATACTGAATTGTTGTTCAGTTCATTCTGGCTACGTTCAACCCTGTGTCTGCCTCTGTTTAAAGGCCCATGGCTGTACCAGCGCCGGCACCACCTTCTGCTCGCATGGTTAACCTCTGTTCAGCCACTCAAACTATCATCGCCCCAAACCCGATGTTGCAAGGGGCGCTACTAATGCAGCAGATGCAAGGTAAACTGAGTCTCTCTCAGGCATGACTTTCTTTATATAGCTTCTGTGTGGTGCCTGTGATGATTTAAGAACAGTCATGTGACGCATCTAGTCTTCTTTCTGTGGCAGTGAATTGCATTGCAATGCATTGTCTTTGTTGTTGTTTTTTTTTTATATACAAACATTTGCATATAAATACTCCTTGTGATTCGTCCAACAGTGACCATTTTATGCAGGTAAATGACATTTTTGCTGTTGCTGTCCTCAAATGATGATGAAATGGAGAGGATTTTTCGCTCCGTTGTGAAGCTTTTGAATGTTGGCGCTCCCACTGTTCGCCGCAGTGATTCATTGAGCAGAAAAGCCTCTGATTGGCTCAATTCTACCCTGCCTGCTCCTTACTAAGCCCCTCTTCTACATGCTTGTTATCAAGCCCATGCGTTTTTCGAATGTGCTGAGAGAGTGAGAGACTCGCTGATTGGAGGGTCTGCTCCATTTCTATTTGCCACATAGAATGTAGGGTTTAAGCTTGATCCTTAACTGAATTTTACTTTGAATGGGGATCACCATTCAAGGCTTAAACCCTGTCTGGGAAATGGGTCCATACAGTTTAATCCGCTGATTACCATTTATCATATTAAACTATTAGAATTTATATCACTAAGAAGTGTAAATTAATGACACACCTCCTATGAAAATCAACTTTTAGGGTATATTTAGGTAAGGCAGCAGGTAAAGGTGTCTTTTTTTTTTTTTTTGAGGGGGGCTTTTTAGTATGACCCACATCCAACATTCGTCTGATGTTGAGTCCACGGTCGTAAACTGGCACTCATGCACAGAGGAGCGATACTTTACATTTTGGTTTAGTCTACGGCAGCATCACAAGAGCTGTCAAGGTTTTCCAGTGGCTGGCAGCCGGGCTCATCACTGAAACTGTAAAAAAATGGCATGTTATTCAGCCACACCTACTTTTGATTTGAGTTTGTTTTTGTTTTTAACCTTCAACATTTTTAAGCATTTTCTTTTTTTCTTTTACGCTGCAGCAGCACCCTTTAGTCTCTTTCAAAATTTCTTCAAACACTGCGCTTCTAATTTAGCTTGAACAGAGACATCACCCCAAATATTTCAAAAAAGGTGTGTTACCTCGCTATACCACCACTGAAAACCCCTCTCTGCCGTTTGTCGCCCGTTTTACCTTCTCCTCAGCACACATTTATGAGGAGGTGGGGTAGTATTGATGTAAAACTTGCATATTGGCTATGTATCAGATTTTAGTACCACATAAGATATTGTCCCAAATCAGAATTGAAAATGTCAGATTGAGTGTTTTGTCATGACATTTTCAAAAAAACATGTATTTTTTTGGCTTAAGAAAAGAGACTGTGGAGGTCTAATTCATTGTTCAGTATTGCGCTGCATTAATAAACAGACAAACCGACAAAAAGCCATGTGTGGTAATTCTAACTGTCAGTTTGTGTATAGGTAGAGATTTAGAGAGGGTGCATGTTAAAGTCCACACATGCCTCAGATAAACAGGCTTATCAGCTACTTGATAAACCCTGACCTGTATAAAGACCTTCTACTCAGAGACATTGTTTGCAAATGAAAACCTTATCAGGAAGTGTGAGGGAGCTTATTTGTAAAAGAGAGAGTATTGATCTTTTTTCTGTTTTATGGGACATTTTAACTGGGGGCAGTAGGGTAATAATATTGAAACCATATTTAAAGAGATTTTCACAATAGATAAGTATTGCACTGTTTTGATACACAGACAAAATGCACCTGTAGCAGTAACATTTCTCCAAATTATCCAAATACTATCCAATGCTTAGTACCATGATTTTCATCCAGAATGTGCTTTACTGCATCCACAGACTTAATTGCCCTCTTTAGACCATGCCGTTGGTCAGTGTTCTTTAAAGCAGCATTATGTAGCATGTGTACCTTAAAATATCAGCTTCAGGATCATGCTGATGCTCCACTGACTGTAACAGGGAGAACGGCATCTCTGTCAGTGCCACTCCAGGCTGAAGCTCTGCTACTGCACTATGAAACTTGCTCGCTCTGAGTTATATTAGTGTAAAATGCTGGACTATCTCTCTACCACCTCAGTCCACATGCTTCTCTGCCTTTAGATGCTGCTTCTGCATCCCTCAGCTTGTCAACAAATGCATGTGTACAACTGTCTATGAAGGGGGCGCTCAAAGCGTGATTGGTAATCATAGCAGTGGTGTAAAAGTGAATTACTAGGGATGTACTGATGAAATGGCATGATTCTATGCATACAGTCGCACAGAGAATATGTGGTATGTGTTTTAGAGTTAATACAGTAATTTCACAAGTGGGTGGCACCATTTGCTTGGTATTGTGGGAACTGTAGAGGCTTGGGAGTATTCCTAAAGGAACTGTAGTCTCCATTAAAGCCCTATGAATTACACTCCCCACCTGTTGGGGGAGCTCGCGAGCAAAAAAAGTGTTCCGAAAAGTATGTTATTTATTACAGTAATATAATGTGTCACAATATGATAGAATGTTGTCATTGCCCATCTTTAATTTTTACTCCATTTTTCTCCATCAGGGAACATGAGGAGCTTTGCCATGGGTGGACAGCAGTTCCAGCAGTTTTTTGCTGCGGGGTCTAGGTCCTCCATCCTGGGACCCGTTCCACTGGGGGTTGCCATTAAAACTCCACACATGGGATTTCCTCCGCGACACTTCAACCCTCATGCTCGCTATTTCAACAATGTAAGACTTCAGGTTCATCTCTCAGTGCAGTTTGTTTAGTGTGGCATCTACCCATGACCTTTCTGGGTTCTGAATGGGTTCTTCAGTGCTGGTTTAAAAAACAAAACAAAACAGAGAAAGGCAAGCGGCTCTCCCCCTGGTAAAACAGAGCGTTTCAGTGAGAGTTTTATAAAGGGTCAGATATAATGGCCTGTTTTCAGGTTCCACTGGAAAATAGCTCCACACTGCAGAACCTCAACTCCTTTATTTACCTTCTGAGACCATCACTGCTGCAGCCAGCTGGGCTATAATGTATATAAGAATCCTGGGTTGTCCAGTGGGCTAAGACACGTGTACTATGAGCGGAAGGTTGCAGGTTCAAACACCAGCAGCTGCACTATGCTTTGTGGTTGGTGTGGCGCAACAGATAACACCACTACCTGCCAGTGAGCTACCACACCATGTGGGAGACTGGGGTTCGATTCCTGGTCTGGGTGACTATGCTGCTACACCAATAAGAGTCCTTGGGCATGACTCCTAACACTACATTGGCCCACCTCTGTAATACCAGTAACCTTGTAAGTCGCTCTGGATAAGAGCGTCAGCTAAATGCCGTAAATGTAAATGTATAATGTCCGTTAATGGCACCTTGTGGGCACCAGATGGCGCTCTGAACACCATGGTTAAAACAAAGACTTGGAACTGGATTGGGATTAAAATAGCCGATACCCGATCCATTTAAATATGCCTGGATGGGCCTCCGACCACGGGGACATCCTTCTCACACCAAACCAGGTATTGGATAATCACTAAATGATCCCATGAGGAGAGCTTTGGAGCTTTCTGTAGTAATATTATAAGTGTTTATTTTAATATTAGTGTTTTACTGAGGAAATGATCTCTTACTGCCCGGATAAACAGCGTTTCACTTCTAATTTCCAGACGTACCGAAGATTTTGAATGGTAATAAATTAATAAATGCGCCTATGGGTCAGGATGAGTTCTGTAGTCGTGTCTCTTGCAAAACCAAAAGGAGATTATCTGTTGACTCGTGTTGTAACTAGGCTAATTGTCTGCACACAGGACTTCCAGTCACGACAGCCTGACAGGAAGCGGGAGAACGAACAGAGACCTGCAGGGGGCACGGACAGCCAGCCGGGGGCTAGCACCAGCCGAGGTGTGTGCAATTGGAGCATCCTGTGGAGCTGAATATATTCACATGCCTTTGTCTTTGTGTTTGTGGTCTATAATCGCTAATACCTGATTAGGATTTGCTTTGGCTGCAGATGAAGCAGCAGCAGTGGCGGAGGCAAGCAGCCAGTCGTCTACACAGCAGTCAGATGAGCCAGCTGCAAAGAAACAGAGAACAGAAGGGTAAAGTGCACTTACAATATTTAATAACATGCACAGTTTTTTTCCCCCAGCATGTAGTGTTTGGAAACAAGAAGATAAATAATATTACAGTAGTTATTTGCAGTCTGGTACATAAGTATTTGGACAGTGACACAAATTGTATAATATTTGCCTGTGTACACCACCTTGGTGGATTTGAAATGAAGCACTCAAGATATGATTAAGGTGTATATCAAATTCAGCTTTTATTAAAGGGGTTTAACAACAATATTACAACGACCATTTAGGAATAACAGACATTTTTACATAGTTCATTAATTTTTACAGAATTAAAAGTACAATAAAAAGGACAATAAATACAAGGATTATTTTAATAATTTGCTGTAAACCATTTGCAGTCAGTGACCCTTAAATATTAAGGTGCTGGGCCCTGGGTGGTCCAGTGGGCTTAAGTACTGTCACTTTGATCACTATGACCAATGTAAAGGTCCTCTCAAAGCAACTTTACAAGAATGACCATCACCAAATGCTGAGTCACCTCTGTTGAGATGCTTGACACGCCTTTCTTGCTTCTTGTTTGTGGGTTTCTCAGTTTCAGTTTTGTCTTCAGTCAGTAAAAAGCTGCTAATTTGGGTTGAGGACACATGGCTGACTCTGTCTCTCGAAAACTTTGAAAAGCTTTGCATTAAAAAGCTCTTGGGTTGGTGGTTTGTGGTACATGTATTTTGGTCATTCTCAGTCTGTTGTGAAGCGCCGTCCTGTTAGTTGGGCAGTATTTGACTGAAGCTGAGCAGAAAGTAAAGCATCTTGCTACTTTTATCAGCAGGACATCATCAGTAAACACCAGTGATTCAGGTGTGTGTGTATACAGAGTCACAGAGTTACAAATATTGTCATTGTCCAAATACTTAGGAATTGTATTTCTAGTCATTTGTCAAAGCATTTGATTTGACATTGCATCACATAATATGAATTTTAGGCTTCTGCATGTTTATTTGTTGTCTAAATTTGGAGTCTTTCACAGTGCTGTTTGTCATTATTGTCATAATTAATTTAATTGTGTGTTTTGTGGCTTGCTAAAATAATTTGGAAAGCATTTCCTAATATCAGCGTCAAATAAAAATTATTCTGTGTTTTTAATATAAATTTGATTCGTTTTCAACACACAGATTATAGGCTTCTGATTGGTCGGGCTGTGAGCCCATAAGTCAGTAATAAAGAAAATTAAGAGAGGCTTTTAATGAGCGGCTTTATATTGATTTGTGTGGGGTGTTTTGTTTTTGTTTATGAAATGGCCATTTTATTAGATGACACTAAAGCAGTGTAAAAATGAAAAATATCAGGCATTTTTTTTTCTAGATGTAAAGAGATTTCACTTGCTAGGTTATTATTTTGCAGTGTGCTCATTTTGTTTAAACCTACACTGTGTCCAAATGTATGTGGACACCCCTTTCTAATGAATGCATTCTGCTACTTTAGGTTGCACCCATTGCTGATACAGATGTGCAAATGATGCAGATGTGCAAAGTATCGCCACTAAAAGATAAAGCTGTGTGTGTGTTTTGTTAAATGGTAAAAGAGTTGACTATGACTGTAATGTTTGGCTTCTTGAATTTCACAGACCGGATGATCAAGTGGAAACTGAAGCTTCCCTGAGCACTGAATATGAGCGCCCTGCTGAAGACCCTGACTCTGCAGGTACACGCCAATATGACGTAGAACCCCACCAAGGGTCTCATCTCTGTTTAGATGTCATGTTTAGTCGTATATATTGTACTAATGTAGCGGTATAATGTATGTTCTCTAGGTTTTATGGTCTGATTGGAAATTTAAAAAATTACCTTATAAATGGGTGTGAATTTTATATTCAACTTTACATTTCCCTTTGATCTACAATAGCTTGATAGCATATTTCCTCAGTTGTGCTGTTTTTGTAGTAGAAGATAAGATGGAAAACATGATCATATAACTTGTAGGTGATGTTCTCAACTAAAAATGGTTCTTCTGTTGATGGATCACTGTTTTAATTTAAGAAATAACAAAACAAATAGCTGTTCTCAATAAATAATGCTTGAATCAGGCCATACTGTTTACCAATCTGGCCGGTCACAATAATTACATTAACAACTTGTGTACAACACATGGACAAAACTTCAGTCATTTTTGCTGGCTTTGAAATTGCCTGTTCTGTTAACCTAGCCAGGAGAACATGTTAACAATGAATGAGCCAGAATGTTGACCTTGTCTAAAGACAATTTATTTTATTATAGTTTTATTGATTTAGGATACTTAACATATTTATATTTCAATTCCAGTGTCTGAATAGTTTTATCATTAAAAATTCATTGCTCTTTAAAATGATATAATTGCATTATTATGCTGTTTCATAATCAGTGGCATAAAGTGGTCTTAAAATGACAAAATTGTTTATCGCAATTATTTCTGGGACGATATAATTAAAAAAATAGTTCTTGTGGTAAGTTATTCTCCTGCTAGTGGAATGGCCATTTTAGTAGATATCATTACAACATTGTAAAACATTTAAATGATCAGATATTTCACTTGCTAGTTTTTTGGGGGTTTTTTTGCAGCATGCTCATTATTTGTTTGAACCTACATTATGTGTCCAATTGTTTGTGGACACCCCTTCTAATGAATGCATTCAGCTACTTTAAGTTGTACCCATTGCTGACACAGATGTGCAAACCTAATGCCAGACGTGGGCTATAGAGGGGTATAAAGACCCCCAGCATTGAGCTGTGGAGCAATGGAAGAACCGTGTTCTCTGGAATGATGCATAGGGCTCCATCCAATACTTTTGGGATGAGCTGGGGACCATCCAACATCCTGACCTCACTGACAACACCTTTGCTGCTGAGTGCAATCAAATCCTAACAGCAATGCTTCAGAATCTAGTAGAAAGCCTTTTCTTCCCTGGACAGTAGGGCTATTTAATTTTAAATACCCATAATTAAGGAAAAACAATGAATGAGTAGGTGTCTCAATACTTTTGTCCATATAGTGTAGAAACATAAGCTGGGTCCAAGATTAAATTCTTCTCTGCTGTGTTTGTGACTTTCAGATTGCATAGTGGAGGAAGATGGTACCGTGGCAGGGTCGGAGGCAGCCGAGGCGGTGGAGCAAAGCCGAGCAGCTGAGGTTGGCGGCAGAGTAAACTGCTAAGTGCTGTGGAGGCAAATGTTTGTAATATACTGATCAGCTCCTGACTCATCTCCTCTTGCCACAGCAGGTGGAAGACCCTGAATCATCACACGAAGATGCAAAGCAGCAGAACAGTCCGGGTCAGTCTGAGCCTGCAGGCTCAGAGGCTGCTGCTGATGGTCAGGAGGACGCAGTCGAGTCAAGTGCTGTCAGAGGCACTGAGGAGACCAGAGAAGCAGGAGGCGAAGCTTCTAACAAGTTCTACTGCTATATCTGCAACATTACCTGTCACAACCAGCAGGTACACACCGTGCAGTTCTTGCCAGCAGGCAGTACACAATATCGACCAATCAGATCACAGGGAACTCTCTAGGAGTGAGCTGGCCCCGTAAGCCAGGCTTCAGAGAGTCAGGTGCTTTTCACTGCTGATGTGAAACAGTCAGTCACAGTCTGCTGGTTTGACGGGGTGGTTTATGATTTATACACTATATGTCCATATGTTTGTGGACGCCCCTTCTTATGACCGCATTCAGCTACTTAAAGCTGGACCCATTCCTGACACAGATGTGCAAATGCGAACACACAGCTTGTCTAGTCACTGTAGAGAAGTACTGCCAGTAGAATAGGCTCTCTGGAGCAAATAAGCATGAACCTATTGCCACTATGCTGCATGATGCCAGCTGTGGGCTAAAGGAGTTGTGGAGCAGTGGAACTTTCTGTGTTCTCTGGAATCGTGATGCTAGATCCAAAACTTTTGGGACAATTACTACAACAAAAGCAGGATGAACGTTTTTAATAGCCTTGATTTCAGAAGAAACAATGAATGAGAAGGTGTCCAAATACTTTTGATCATGCTGTGTAGTGTCTTGCTCTAATGGGCAAACATTTGAGCCAATCAGAACTGATAAAATCTAGTTAAAAAAAAAAAAAAAAGATATCCAACCTGCAGGCCCAGGTTTTACTTATGGAAATCTAAGATTAGCACCACCTGCTGGATAGGATCACCATGAGCAGCTTTAAATCATTCCAGGAAGGATATCCGACTACTATTCCAAACTGAACCCCCTTTTCGTCCAATACAGCATATTCATGGTGGGTGTAGGCAGAGGTAGAGGGTAACAACACCACCTTCCCTGTGGCGGAGATTATATGATATATTTTATTGTGTACTTTAAACTGGTGCAAAATCAGTAAGTCATGTGTTTGTGTGTCTGTGTGCACAGAATTTTCAGAGCCATATGAATGGACTGGCCCACCAGCAGAGGATGATGGAGATTCAGCACATGAGTAACGCCTGCCTCGTCACACTGCTACCGCGTGTGCAGGAGTCCCTGCAGGGAGGACGCAAGGATGGGTAAACTGAACACACAGCTGAAAACACAACCTTTAATAAAATATTCAACCATAACCACTTAATTTAAAAGCTGTTCTGTCTGAATATTGTTCCATTGCAAAACAGTATTAATGAACGTTTTGGAAGAGGGCAGAAGAACAGCAAAATGGAAAAATAAATGTAAAAAAATATATATTATTATAATATGCGGACAAAAGTATTTGGACACCTTACAGGAGCTTTTTAAGACATCCCATTCTAAATCCATATGATTAATATGGAGTTCTAACAGCAGGTTTGGAGCTCTCAACTCTCAAAAATGTGTGTAAAGGCAGACTGCATAGCTAGGCACTTGAGTGCCAGCGAACAAGAGTGGTAGTATAGTGTAATCTGGCCACGCAAACTGATAGAAGTTTTTACACAAACATTGGATCACTCCACTGAACACATGCTGTTTTTTTGCTCAGATATATGTACATTTTAACATTTTATTTTATTTATAATTATGCTATTATTTATTTATTTATTTATTTTTTTGGGCAAAGGGCCTTGTAACCCTGGAAGCACCTTTCAGTTTGTACTGTATATTTTAATGTGTCTGTAGGGAGAAAAGACCAGGCCTGCAGAGGTGGTGTGCCACCTGCCAAACCCACTTTACAACTAATGTCATGGACCATCGCAAGACCAAGGAGCACAAGGTGCAGTACAGCCTGCTAGCAACCATCTGTAAACCAAAGGCTATACAGACAATATAATTAAAATATCTATTTCATAACAAAACACTGAAAGCTAACAGAAACCAGATCCATTGTAATTTCTCTCTCTCTCTCTCTTTCTTTTTCTTTCTCACTCCCCCTGTTTCACTGGCTGCAGATTTGTAGCCGTTCCTCTAGCCCGACCTGCACGCTCTGCAAGCAGCAGTTCAGAACATCTAGAGAATTCGTAGAACACATGCAGTCCAGTGAGCACAAGCAGCGCATGGAGCAGGTACCCTCCAAAACACACACACACAGATGTTGTGGTTGGTAACCTTGACTGTAATGTGCAGACTTTTTTCCTTCCACTTGAACATGCTGCTTTTAAAAGTTTATGCTCATGGATTTGAATGATTTAGGACTGATTTTTTTTAAGAGTGTTTTATTGAGCATTTGATGTTTCCTTTTTTTTTTGTGCAGCTGTGGAAAGAAACTGGACAGGAGAATCTGAACGAGTGTTTGGACGCTTACGCAGTGGGATCAGATGAAGTGGGCATTGACAGCGATGAGGAGGAAAAACCTGATGAAGAAAATGGACAAGTAGGGGAAAACTGCACTTATTGATCTGATAAATCTGTAAATTCTACAGAAGGTATTGCAGAAAATTCCTGTCCATCTGTCTGAAAAACATGAATTGCCTCATACAAAAGCCTTCATGGTGTTTAGTCATAAGAATCTGAGAATGAGCAGTTACTAGCCCTGTTAATACCGTAATTCAGGCAGTTGCGAGAATGGAAAAAGTGTGGTTTTGGGGAACCAGGCTTCCCGTTATACCAGAGACTGCATTTATTGAGTGTTTAAATTGTTGTTTAATGTAATAAATAGTTGGGGTGTAAAATGCTGAGCTATCATTTAACAAGCCTATTTACCACCCTGTTATTTTACTTTAGAATTGATCAATGGTAAGCTCTACTTTTACTGTCTGGTTTATGACCCTGTGAAAGGCTTAAAAAAAATAATAATATTGAGCTGGTTCTTTCCCTTCTAATGTGCATGTAGGTTAAGTTTGGTTCAGCTGAGATAGTCCAGTTTGTTTTTGAAGGAGCGGATGATCGAGAGGAGAGATGGTCGGTTGCCTGACTTCAGCTTTTAGCCAAGTTCAGATCCCTGTTTGCTTTCCCTGGCTTTCTCTTCGTTACGTGCTGAGTTTGAGCTCACCTTCTGCAGACACTGGCCAACCAAGGCCATGAGGCCCTGGTTCCTGTAGAAACCCGTATCCCCATAACTAGCAGAGGTTGAAGGTGATGAGCTGCTCTAAAGTATCAACAACACCTTATTCTGCTGAAGTCTTTGTTGCGTTGTACTGCTTCACTGGCTTTGACTAGAGCTTTCTCTAGTGGGTGGGACTTATGTTAATGTTGAAGGTGTACAGTTAACAAGTCGAGACTGTGATGTAACAGTTTTGGGGTTTTGGAATCGGCCCGTCTTCCAGCGCTGTTTTTGTTCTGCTGGATTTTCTTTTGAAGGAGGAACTGCAGTGTTTGAGGTTCACAGTTTGTCACTTTCAGTGTATTGAACTCTCATTATTCAGCTGTGTCATGATCAGTTTAATTCTAGGGCTTATTTAAAGAATCACATGTATGGAAAATTATGGCAATTTTATATGAGCAGATGATGTAAATGGTAGTAATGTCTTTTCCAGTGAATGTGTCAGTAGAAAGAAATAGATGCAGTGTAATAATGAATGTTAAGTGGTTCCTGTCATTCTCACTCTCAGGAAGGGCTGCCTATGCAGATGGAGATCACACTGGAAGAAATGACAGAGGAGGATGAATTTGACCAGGACACGGTATATGGTAAGGAAGAACACTGCTTTTTATTATGGATTTCAGCTGTAAATAATACAGTTCTCATTAAAGGTTATTTTGTGTTTGAATTAGTGGGAAGTACATTAAATCTTGTTACTGTGATTTTTCTCCAAGGTTCCAGTTTCATTATTCCCGTGGCTGGCTTTCTGTGCCGATTGTGTAACCAGTTCTATCACTTTGAGGCGTCTGCGCGACACACTCATTGCAAGACACTCCAACACTTTCAGAATATGAAGGTAAGTGTCAAACTTGCTCTGCATCATCCTTTTTTTAACCACAGCAATTATGGGCAGGACCTTTTATGGGTAATCATATAAGGCAGGCATGGGGAACTGAGGGCTGGGGTTTGGAGCTGATTTCCCTGCTCCTACAGACCTACTAAATCTGGTTATTAATGGGCGAGTTGAATAAGGTATCTTTGAGCAGGAAAAGCACAAAACCGTGCAGAAATCGGGCCCTCCAAGACGGACATTTCATGTCCCTGATACCCTGGTAAAAACAAATGTATTTATGTAGACTTTGACAACAATGAATGTTGCCACTGGCTTGCTCAAAAGAGGCTTGAACCCAGATGTCTGTAAAGCTGCTTGTGACAATAATAGCAAACGAAACACTCACTCAGATCGAGAGGCAGAATCCTTCACAGTAACCAAGACACAAAAGCGGAACCCATCCTCCCCAGGTCGACACCCAATAGAAAGATGAAGAACTAAACAAATAAAAACAACAATAAATCAAAACCGAATCAGAAGAAAAATGGCAAATAGATTGCATAAAAGATGAAAAAGTGAGCGAAATGGTAAAGTCTGTGTCCATTTCAAACCACCTGCATTGTTTAAAATACAAAAATGAGTTAAATATTATATTGTAATACAGAAATACTTGTTTGACTGTGATGTAGATGTACAGACATTGCAAGGACATAAGCAGCTGCAATGGATGTACCCTTCACATCACACCTAAAATTAGTGGATTTTTTGTTTTGTTTTTTTTCTTTTAAATGTTTTATTATTTTTAAGTCACTGTTTAAAAAAGTGCTACAAAGACATGAAGAGCGAAAATTGGCCTGTAAATGAGTTGATGAATCCGAAGCAACCAAATACCCATGTGCTTCATATGTTGTCACTGTCACGCAAAAGCCTAAAATCTAAAAAATTAACTTTACAGGAGGAGGAAAAAAACCTTACCTTTCAATGGAAGTCAATGGGAAAAGATTCAAAGTCATTTTTTAGCATTTCTATTGCTCTATTCATAATGAAATTCTGATAACATGAAGAATAACTGTCAGATTCGCAATATGTCAAAGTGAAAATCGGCAAAAATGGAGATACAGGGTTGTGATAAACTAATAGACAAACAGGCACAACACATTTAATGCTCAGTTAATCAGTCCAAGAAAAGGCTGACTGGCTGGTCTTCTTAGCTTTAATCATATCGTAACATGTCATGCAAAAACCTGGCATCTCCATTTTGCGGTCTTTGACTTTTTACAGAATCAGAATCTCACAGTTGTTCTTTACATTGAATCAAAATTACATGATTAATGGACCAATTACAAATTCTATTGAAAACAGCGTCTCCGCTACATACATTTTAAAGCGCCAGGCCGCTGCTGCTTTTGAATGTCATGAAATGACCAATTCTGCAGAGGGCTTTTCATTTAAAATGAAGAATACATGAAGTGGAGACATGTGATAACGCCCAAGCCAGTCTTTCTATCTGTACATACCCGACTAAAGTGAGGGAGAAATAAAGACCGGGAGAAGAGAGAAGAGCCTAGATAACAATAAACTAGCTAACGTTAAGTCAAGAGGTTTTACAGTAGAAAAGGACCGGTGGGGGCGCGGTGGTCGGTTCTCACATTCCTTTAGTGACGGCGTCAGAAAAGGGGAAAGGGAACGGCTTTGTAATACTATCAGCTGTTTGATCATCTACCAGCAAAAAACCCAACACACACACACACACAGAAATCAGTATTCATGACCGTGATAAGCACTCATGTTAACGTCTTGACGGACATATTTCATATGTAGTATAATGTGGTGGAGCTCCATCTCTGACCACCTCCAAATATAGATCACAGGGCATCCTGGCTGTGTTTACGCCTGATTTTTTTTATGTGGACAAGCGAACTCCGAACTTGATCCAATCACCAAAGACCTAATCCTAAGCTCTAGTCCACTCTAAAAACCAGATGATGGTAACTGTTGTATTGATGTTTGTTTATTACAGAAATATAAGGCCTTAAAGCTGAAAGAGGACTCGACAGCAGAGTCAATCTGCGGCAGCTCAGCGGACAATCACCCTGAGAACACGGACCCCCCGGCCAGACCGGCTCTCGGTAGCGCCTCTTTAGGTGACCCGTCTATCAGCAACAGTAGACTAGCTCTGGAGAGCTCCTCTGAATCAGCTACTACTCATCAGGGAAGCACTACCGCCACCGCAGCAACCACCACCGCAGCCACCAGCACAAGCAACAGCAGCAGCAGACCCCCTTCCCCCAGCCAGCAGGCGGCGTCCGTACCCCCCAGCAGGCCTGGAGAAATGGAGGAAGAGACAGTTACGGAGGAGCCGGAGGAAGAAGACGACGTTCAAAGCAGCGTCCAAGAGGAAAAGCCCAGCAGAGGGCGTGGCAGGGCGTCGGCAAAGAAAAGAGGGAGAGGAGGAAGAAGACGCTGAGGGAATGGAAAGAGTGCGGAATGGAAAAAGAGGACCGAGCTGCTATCTAGTGTGAATGAGAGGGAGCTTGATTTTATCTCCGGTTTACCTGTCCCCTGCAGTGTACCTCTTCAGCTAAAACAGCAGAAAGCCAGGACAATCCCAGTAGAGAATAGGTCTTAGTTTCACTCAGCCTTCTGTTGTAGGTGTTTGCCCCAGATTTTTCAAACCATAAAGCGAAACGTGTGGGTCGTAGTACTACTTCTTTTTACCGGAGCTTCAGACAGTCAAAAGGTGGGATAAGGTGGAGCTGTGTGACTAACTTTTCAAAGGACGTTGCATATAAAGGACGTTCCCCTCGGTTTGCGCTCTCGATTCTGCACAAGCTTGTAGTGACTTAGAATGTAGCAACACTTAAGCATTTTTAAAAAGGTGGTTTTGTTAAAAAAAAAAAAAAACTGTCAAGGTACTAAATTTTGAAATTTGATGTCTTAAAAGTTGCTCAGATTGGTTCTCGATCTGATTTGAGTGACTGAGAAGAACGAGATGTTTTAATTTAATACCCATTTTAAGGGAGGTAGCCCACCTTTTTTTTTGTTTTTGTGGTTTTTTTAATAATTAATCTATATTTTTACGGGAGGTGTCTCTTATTGCCCTAAAACTGTTAAATTTAAGAATGTATCAAACTGCTGCCCCAATTTTGTCTACAGATCAAGCCCTGACTCAGAAAACAAAACTTTTCCTGGCTTTAGTTTCAGAGTACTCAGGCGATTCATGATCGGCTAGATGTTGGATGCTGCTGACAGACATCGATTAGACTGTCTAGACTGGTGGATCCCAACCCTGGTCCTGGAGGGCATGCTGCTCTGCATATTTTAGAGATTACCCCACGGATGGGCAATGTGGGCCAGAGTCCAGCATAGTTTGCTGAGTTCTCTGCTCTTAACAGAGCTGCTGAACCTGGCAATTAAGGTTTAGAGTTGAGAGGAAAAGCTTGAAACTGTGCAGGAATCCGGCACGGCCCACGTACCCTGTTCTTACCACACCTGATCCAGGTCATCGACTAATTACCAGTTTGAGGGTGGTGTTTTAGAGCAGGAAACCACTCAAATGTCCTCCCGGAGGTCCTCCAGGGGGTCCTCCAGGACCAGGGTTGGGAACCACTGGGCTAGACGACGGTAGTTTCATTATTGCTGCAGTAAAATCACCAGTGTTTTCAGACTGAAAGTTAGGTGTGGGCAATGGGGGACGGAGTCCTGCACAGTTCGCTGATTTCCCTGCTCTAACAGACCTGCTGAACCTGGTAATTAATAGGGGAGTTGAATCCAGTGCGCTTGAGCAGGAAAAGCCCAAAACTGTGCAGGAGTCCGGCCCCTCAGGACGGCAGTTGCCCATCCCTGCTGTAAGTGGGCTTGTTTTGGGATGAACAGGCTCATGTGGGCTTTGATTGAGCTCATTGAGCCCTTATTTAGGATTTTACTGTGTGTCCTGGAGATGGGCAGCAATGGAAACGGTGTCACTGTGAGAGGTGACAGGAGTCGAGACTTGATAAAGTGGTCCCAGGTAGCAAACGTTGTCGCATTGGATTCACCTGAGTGGACAGAAAGTCCCTTTTCTCACCGAAAAACGGGCTCAGTTTGGAGGAGGAGGGCTTCTCTAGACCAGATTATTCTGGGGTTAAACAGACGAGAACATTCAGGTTAGCTTTAGCAGGATCACACAAAGCCAGCACTCTTTAATGAGCTTTTTGTACGCATGCTGTTCCAATGACCAATACCCAGGCTACAGCCTAAAGAACTTGATGATACCTTTTTAGTTCCTTGGTAAATGTTTCTCCGTTCGTAGCCAGAGTAAGCCCGGATTCTCAGATTCTTCACCACTGTTCTGGGCCCATCTTAGTCCTGATGGTTGTGCTGTTGCTAGCGTAGCTGATTAAGTGACCATGTCGTTCACGTCTTTCTTTTTTTTTGTTGTGTTTTGATTACTACGCTGCACTGGAAATGTAAGTGTGACGAGGGAAGTTCATGGACTGATTTTCTTCTAACCACTTTCCTTTTAGCCAGGAATCCTTGTAGACTAGTCAGTTTAGTAGCTAACTCTCGGCTGTTTTCCTAAAACCAGGTAAAACAACCAGATTCTAAAAGCAGGGTTTTGTAGATGTTAAGCATTGCAGGAAGTTTGGAACTAGGGCATTATGTCCACCACCTAGTTTCTACACTGTCCATTCTATCAGCTCCACTGTAGTTCATCCGTTTCTCTGCATACTTTATCATCAGCCTCCTTTCACCCTGTTTGTTCTTCAATGCCCAGGACCCCACAGGACTGACCACCACAGAGCAGAGGTAGTATCATTCTCAGCACTGCAGTGACACTCACATGGTGGTGGAGTGTTAGTAGTGTGTGTGTGCACTGAGAATAGTCCACCAACCGGAGGTATTCAGCCAACAGCATCCTGTGGGCACTGCTGAAGCTGGACTACAAGGTGGACCAGCCAGGTAGGAGTGTCTACTAGAGTGGACAGTGAGTGGACTGACAGTGTTTAAACACTCCAGCAGCACTGCTGTGTCTGATGCACTCATACCACCAGCACAACACACACACACCCAAACACTGAGAATGACCCACCACTCTAACACTACCCGCTCTATGGTGGTCAGTCCTGTTGGGTTCTGAGCATTGAAGAACAAACAGGGTGAGAGGAGGCTGATAACGGAGTCTGCAGATGAACAGTCTGGAACTACAGAACTACACAGTGGCCTGTATGGTCAGTGGAGCTGATGGAATGGGCAGTGAGTGTAGAAACATGGATCGTCGGTGGATATGAGCTAACAGACAGCCCTTATTTGATGACGAACCCTGGCTATTATACTTGGAGTGTAATAACGAACAGAAATTACTCATGTACGTGTGTCGGGCTTCATTTAAAAAGTGGGAGAAGACGGAGAACGTCTTCCACAAGTTCAGTTTGTTTAGGTTATTGATCCATCACATGTTGCTGTACCTCCCTTCTGATTCTGTGTTCATTAAAACCTAATCCGACTCGGACGTCGCGGAAAATAACTCTGGCCGTCTTGCCGGTCATTTCGCAAGATGCTGAAATCTTGGCAGCCGTTCCCCATGTGTGCAAACGTAAAAGGCCAGATCCTTTGACTGGAGGACGTCTCGCACGACTCCTCAAAATCATAAAACTAGAAAAACATTAATTTATGACTGGTCATAGCCGTGTAGAGGTGAACACTGACCTTAGTGCCGTTTCATACAGAGGTCTTTGAGAAGCGTTGTGATCTTTCTACATCCCCAGTGGCATTATCTATGTGGACGATGTTGGATGTGATACGTTAATTTTCTTCTTTGTTTGTTTTTTCACTTTAAATATTGTGCTTTATTGTTTTATTTAATTTTGTGTTAAATGTGCAGCTCTGAATACACACTGGAAAAGGTGAAAGTGCAGATGTGTAAATGCTTGGCCTGGCTGTTGCACCGAATGGTCTGTGTACAGTGAATACTCAGTTCTGCAGATCACAGACTAACGCTTGTGCTTTCAGTACTGTTTAAAGGAGAATCCTCTGGGCATTGCTGCGTCCTATCTGTGGGTGTTTCCTGATGGTTAAGTTTAACAGCTGAATTTAGCGTAATGCCTTTACTTTAATGCACAAACCTTTACAGAAGAAATTCTACGACTAGGGAGGCAGTAACACTGAATTTCGAGGCTGATCCAGTATCCGAAACATAGCAGGTTTTAGAGGCTTTTGCTAAAAATCAGCTATTTTAACACAAAATCCACAACAGAACTTTAAAGATGGATCATTGATGCTTTCACGCCTACCTTGTTTGATCTGGACCTTCTGACTTTTCAATTGGTGGTCCGGACCAAAAGATGTGGTCTTAATCAACTTAACCATGGTTGGGTTAGTTTGCAGAGCTAGGTTCAGACTTACGGACCAGTTACCGGAAATTGAGGCGGAGATCGAGACCCATTACACAACAGAAGATGACAAAGAACTGGTGTTTATGCTCCGCCCACAACTGTGTCCTTTCATAGCACCTGTTGCTTCACCCTTTGAGTTTAGATTCTCTAGATTAGGTCTCCAAGCCTCCAATGCCACTACACTGGACACTTGGAGAAGTTTTATTTACCATCATGCTAAAATAAATGGACAAAAGTATTGGGACACCTGCTCTTTCATTCTTTCTTCTAAAGCAAGGGTATTGAAAATGGATTATCCTGCTTTTGTTGGAGTAGCTGTCTCTACGGTCTAGAGAAGAAGGCGTTCTACTATTACTGGATTCTGGAGAAGCACAACTGTGGGGATTTGATTGCATTCAGCAACAGGAGCATTAGTGAGATCTGGGTGTTGGATGATGACCACGTCACCCTAAAAGTTCTGGGTGGATCACCAACCAGCAAACGGCAACAGTGGCTATGAAAACACAGATCGGGGGGGTTAAGGACCAGCGATGTGCAGAACTAGTCCCGTATGGAGCCTGATTAACTGTCTGCAGGCGGGATCATTTAACTTTAGCCACACTATGGAGTTCAGCCTCCGTACTCAGTACTCTCTGTTTAAGGCTTTCAGAGTCGTGGTGTTACTCATTCACTGTTGTGGAAGTTAGTCAACGTCCTCATGAACATCAAGTGTTAACACAGTATTAGTCACCCTGCACTCATGAGTGTGTCTGGTCCAGGGGTCGGATTCACAAAGGCTTTCCTATGAAACCATTTAGAAGAATCCTAAGAGAAACACTAAGATGTTCAGGATAATTGGCCTCATTTACCAAAATCAGCCTAACAATTACCCTAATTTTAAACCCTTAATGTAGAAAGGCTTATTACACACTAAGGTGCATTACTCAGTAACTACAGTGACTTCAGTACAAACTGGAGGGGCTATTGTTTGGGCGGACCATTGGCTGTTTAAAGGGTTAACGTGCAGAATTGTTCACAGCTCTGTGCTTATAATGATGGATCCTATTTTCCATGTAAACTGAACAAATCCCTAATAAGAAAACTCTGAATGAATGAATGTCAGAATCTTTGTAAAAACTGTATTAAGATAAAATGTGGTCGGTGAATGAGGCCCGGTGTTCTTTAAATACAATTCCACCCTCAAGTCTTACATTTGATCATAACTGATTCAAGATTTTCCATTATTTTAGTTAAATCTGTGCAGTGAAGAGCAAGAGGAGGACAAACCAGTTAAAACCAACCCTCAACAAGAGCTATAGGTTACTGAAGCAGAATCCTCTTTGGAGAAGTGTGGAGTTACACCAGAAAGCCATTGATGTCCTTAAGACCCTGTTTATCCTGGTCACTTGGTGCGTATTGAGAAACCCCTCACACTACCACCAGTGATAAATGCAGCACATCCAGCAAATTTACATTTCCCGTCCCACACAGCAATTAGATATCATCCTGACTGACCGGAGACGCATGTGGCTAAAATCTAATCAGGAGACAGTCCAGATACTAGTCACATGAGGGTAAACAGGGTCCAACAGTACGTGAGGAACATCTCCACTTTCCAGTTCAATTAGATGTTAATTAGCAATTCAGCTGTTGACCTTCTGAACTCTTACAGTCTAAGACTGGTGTGAAGCTGTGGAAGTTCAGCATTTTTTAAGAATAAGAGACCACATTTAATAACATTTAAAAAGTGGAAAGTTGAATTTAATAAGAATGTACTTTTCAGTCCGGTTCAGTCGGACTCCGGTTCGTTTTGACTCAAGCTGTGAATCGTTTGGGCAGGTGTGAACACAGCCATCACTCAGATTCAGCACCCCAAGACCCCTGAGATGAGGTGGTCTCAGTGTGGTCCCAAACAAACTCTGCAGCACTTTGTTTGTGGGGAGAACCTGATCTGACCTCGATCCGACTCCACTATCAGGTGTACTCCTCAAGCTCCCATGTTAAACGGCAAAAATCTGCACTACTCCAGAGTACAGGTCCAGAGGACCTTCTCACTCCACTCCAGAAAGGTCTGACCAATCAGCAGAGATAACGTTCTCATGTGGTTTTTATTCAGAGGAAGAGGAAACCAACTGTAGGTCCGAAAAAAACGCCCAGAGACACTTTTGTGAATCCGGCCCAGACATCTAACTGCACAATTCTGTCCCAATCCTGAGTGTTTCAGAGGGTACCGGTCAAGCTGACGGCCTCCCTGCAGTATTTGTCAGGCCAGTTTTTGGAAGCCATATGTCAGTAGCAAAAAATATTCACCTAAAACCTCATCAGCTTCATTCACAGATGGGTAATCATGTTTCCCAACATGCGGACGTTGCGGACGAACCATGAGGAATTAAAGATATGATGTTAAAGGCAGGCTATTACACTGTAGAGGTGTGTAGAGTTTCGAGTCCAGGACCACGGCATCATGGAAACGGTCATTTTAGGATGGACACCAGGATGGAATTGTACATTTCATAATCTATTTTTATTCAGCAAATGAGAAACAAAAAAGGAATAGATCAAAAAATATGGTTTTATAGCAGCTGGAAGTATCATGTATTTTTTTGGATGTTTTGTTTTTTCTGCATTTGGGTCATTTTAATGTTAATTAAAATATTTGATGATTATCTTGTTTTTTTTGTGCGTTTTTAAAATCAGAAGCGACACAACAGCCTATAATCTGAATAGACTTCCTTCACATGGTGAGACGTTCACCTGGAATGACTTAATGATTCAAGTTCAACATAAAAATAGCAGTGAGAGTAAATTCCCAGTACATCAAGAGGAAACTTGTGTGCTAAAATTGGGTCCCGTCCTAGTCTTACTGGTGTGCAAAGTTGTAGGGCACAACTCCAGTCCTGGGGGAGCAGGCTCCAGCACATTATGGTGGTTTACCCACTCAAACACTCCTCATTCAACACCTCAATTAATTACCAGGGTGTGCTTAAGTAGGACAGCCACCAAACCTTCTCAGGAGTAGAGTTGTGCACCCCTGGCCCAGGTTTCATCAAAGGGAGCAAAGAGGGCACTCATGAACTTCAGAAGAACAGCTGGGACATACATCTGGACCTTGAATCCAGTGTCCGGTCTTGGCCCGGGTGGTCCTCGGTAGGTGTGACCCTACTTGGCCGAACAATTTAATTACCTTAACTTCCAGCAAGAACAAAATCCAGGACTGGCAACTGGACTCAAGGGCCAGACTCGTAGACTTCTGCTGTAGTGTGTCCCAGCGGTCCTTCTGAACTTCATGAGTGTCCTCTATGATCAACTTTGATGAAACCTGCATGGAAGCAAATTAACAGTGGTGTCTAATCCACAGGGTAGAACTCCTCAGACAACACAGTCTGGCTGTTCAAGGGGAATTCCACCCAATTTCCAAAATTTCCTGATGAACAGATTAGTAGAAATGACTCAGTTAGTTTGGGATTTCTACAGATTTTTGGGAAAAGTAAAGTCATTCAGAGTGGTTTGGTGTGAAACACTCAACTTCGAATTGCTCACAGTGGTGGTGAACAGATCCAGGCATTTTAAGGGGCCTTCACAACAGTGTTATTACATTAAATGGTTAAAAGTTTTTGGCCTAAAATGAAAAATACATGTGGTGTTAAGTTAAAAATTATTATATTATTACTATTATTATTATTTATTTGTAAAAAAAAAAACAAAAAAAAAAAAAACTATGGATATCGGAGCTGGTTTCACGCCAAACCCCACTCTGAATGGCTCACACCTCTTCTCTGATTACATCTCAACCACTGACTTATTTAAGTACCTGTAACAACTGCTTTCCACCAGATCAATGACCTGCACTACCCCTAACTCCACCCAAATGACCCACTTCTCTTTGCTTGGTACCCCAATAGCAAGGGTAACCATGCTCGGCACAGGGGCTCAGCTGGATCATGGATTTGTAACCCTACTGTCCAATGGAAAAGCGCCAGCAGCTGCCTGACCAACATATCCAGGGGTGCTATATAAAATGCATGTACCTGGCCAATGAGCTGCACTGTGACTGTAACCCACAAGTGATTAAAAAAATATTAAACAGTCAGATATGGTACACAGCCTATGCCAGTCTGTCCCAAATGCACGAACCCAGCACTCCTGCAAGCTGCTGACCCTGCCTTAGTACAGACCTGGCTGGAAATCCTGGACTGCAGGACTGAAGGGGACAAACACTGATCTACTGAATAACATGCGAAGGAATATGGAGGCCAGACCAGCTCTACAGCATCGTAGGGATTTATCACAGCAGAACGAGTCTAGACTGGACTAAAGCGTCCACTCTGTTGTGCCTAACTGGGCGGAGAGTCTTCATTAGAGTGGGGAGGAGGAGGAGGAGGAGGAGAAGTAGGTCGGTTCTGATCCTTCTGGTCTTTCTCGTTCAGCTGAGCCCGAAACTCCTGCCTGGCCTGCCGGTTGGACTCCAGCAGTTCGTGCAGTTTTCCGTTCAGAGCATCGTTGCGCTCCTCCAGGTCATCTAGACACGAGTTGATCTGGTCCAGCATGGAGTTGATAGCTGCATACTCTGGTTAAAAGAAGAAGAAGAAGAAGAAGGATTTTTAGACTACAACATTAAAGCAGCAGTATATAGAATAGGCATTACAGTCAGGATGTGTTATTTGCGCTTTGAGAAACCCCAAAAGGACGTGATTTACACACGCTTTTCTGGACAAGCTGAGAGATCCAGCAGCAGCAGCATCATCTGAAGGTGAAGCAGCATGTGGACTGAGGTGGTAGAGGCAAAATGCTGCCTAATGCTGCTTTAAGTGAAACACTGGGGCAGTTTAAAGCATTGTTATTCTCATGCAAGCAAAAAACTACAACTCCCATGATGCACTTTTGAATTTTGAATTTTGAAAATGTAAATAATTACTTATTTTACATTATTAATATTTGGCATTGGGTTGACATTCATATCCACAGCAACTCACATGTGAATCACGTGACAGCTGTATGTGAACCCTAGAGCTGATCGGATTAGCTAGTTAGTTAGCTACATATGCTAGCTAGCTAACTAGCTAAAGCATTGACCGTTTATGTGCAGAATCATGTTGTCTCTTGTTAAACCCCGCTCAAATCTTTATATAAATCTATAACAAATTGATTTTAGAACAAATAGAGTTATTAACTAATGCAAGATGCGTTTTGTCCTGTTTTAAACCCGAATAACGCGTTAGCTAATTAGCTTCAGTGCGATCTCTCCGTTCCACCTTAAATCCCCCAGCCGTTCACATAGACAGTCAGCGACCCTCGGGCTCCCTCACCGTTCTGCCAGCGCTGCATCTCTTAAGGTGGAACGGACAGTTCGAGCAAGAAGCTACAAAACGAGCCCGATTCAAGCCTAGAGGTCATATATGTTTAGCTCGCACTACAGACGTGTAGTCAGTCAGTCAGTCAGTCAGTCAGTTAGATGACCGGCCCTAATGAACTCACCTTCCTCGTTGAATTCGTCCTCATCATCAACGATCCCCTCATCCGCGCTCATATTTGGGTCTCCGTTTGGTCCGGACATTTTCATCTCACGCACCAAAACACCAAAGGCGAACTACAAGCAGCTGATGTTGAAATAACACAATTAGCTAACTAAATTAAGACTTTCTGAACAACTACACACATTTAAAAAAGCAGAGTTATAAAATAAAGCCCGAATAAAGTCGCTGTTTCACACGACAGCCAAACCTCCTGCAGGCATCAGCTGACTGACGGCCCGGCACCACACTGAGGCCCTTCAGCTGCCTGCGCTGCCACAGCGAAATAAACAACATCAAATAATACACAATAAACACAACAGAAATAGAAAAATTAATGATAAAATTAAATAAAATACATTAAAACCTAAAAAAAATCGAATAAAATATTTTTGTGTCAATATTAAATGCAAATCACGCGCAGTTACTATGGTTACTGTGTATTTCGTCTGTATTATTTTCCATGATTATTTTTCATGTATTAATATTTGATTTTTATTTTTTTAATTATTATAAATACATTTCTAATGTATTATAAATCAAATACAAGGCACTATTATGCATATAAAATATAAATATATTAAACACATATAGCAGTTATTATCGTAGTAATGTTATCATTATACAATACTAATTTTAATATCGTGTATAGGTTTAATAAGCTTTATTTTTTTGTATTAAAATGTTTTTAAATATATTACTTTATTACTTAATTTGTGATTTAATGTCCGGCAGTGGTAAGAAATATTTTAATATAATTTCAGATTCTATTCTTATTTTTTTATTATTATTATTAATGAAACATTTGAAAACATTGGCATGACTAATTTTATTTATAGTTTTTATGTGTTTGCGTAATTAATGAATAAATATAAATAATTGATAGAACTTACAGGCACGATAGCGTGCCTGTTAAAATATTTGTAGGCAGTAATAAAATTTTTAATATTTTAATATTATTTATTACTAATTAACCGAATTAATTAAGGCAGTGCTTGAACGGCATGAGCTTTTATTTTGTATTGTTTTCTGTAGGCGCTGTTGAGGTCGCCTCTCTGAGTTGAGGACCCTCGGCGTGACATCATGGCCGCGCTGTCTACACTGTGATCACAAACACAGTCGCAGACTTTCTCCATCACAGCTGAGCTGAATGGTCAAATCTAGCAGTTTTCACGCTGTGGTTGGAGCAGTCGGGGGGTTAGTGTGGGGTGGTGGTGGTCTGTGCTCTGTGCTCTGGTCTAAAGGCACACTGCGCTCCTGAGATCAGTCGTTTGAGAGGAACACGAGGGTTTCCACACGTGGAAGAGCTTCAGCTGTGCAGAGATGGAGGATCTACCAGCCGAGCTGAGAGACTTCCTCCAAAACCAGCCTTTTCTGCAGCTCACTGAGGACAAGAAGGTGCTTCCCTACTTCTAATGATCTGCACTTTAGAGAGGTTCTGTCTGTTCTGTAGGCCTCCTTCACTCTCAGCTCTCAGCCTCACTTCTTCATAGCTTGAACTCCAAGACCTCCTTTAAGATTCTGGTCCATGTGGACACCTCCATGCTCTAAATCTCCCCCTCAAGGTGTACAAATTCAGGTCCAATGACTGGAAAGAACCTCTGAAGAACACTGAACTATGGTGGTAAACCCTGGTCATGAAGGGATGCACATGGTCAGCAACAGCACCCAAATAGTCTGTGGCCTTCAAGCCAGGTTGGGTCCATGGAAGGTCATGCTTCAGACCAGGCTAGGCATTTTCGGTCTGTCCACTGTTGGAGAGCCTGTGCTGAGCCACTGCAGCCTCAGCTTTCTGTTCTTGGCTGAAAGAAGTGGAACCTGATGTGGTCTTCAGCGGTTGTAGCCCATCTACCTCAAGGGTGGACGTGTTGCTGTGAATTCTGAGACGCTTAGTTGATGCCAGGGGTCATCTGATTGAGGTCTAGGTCTCATTGAGGGTAGATGGGGAATTGGGAATTGTGTAGATGGGGCCCCGGACGTCCTGGGACTGTGCCTTGAAGACTGATGCAGTAAAGTGACCTCAGGTCTGGACTGAGCAGCACAGTATTAAACCAGAACCGTGTCCGAGAGCTACATCCTACAGGTCTTCTGGTTTTTCCTAGTACAGGCCCTCCTTCAGGGATTAACTGACTCGTCCAATAGTCCAGTCTAATAAACGCTGTTCTCCTCTTTCAGATCAAGTGCTCTTTGAATGGCCATGAGCTTCCCTGCAACCTTACGGAGCTGCGGAATTTCACGTCTGGTATTAAGTTCAAGAAACTGTGTGCCACTGCTGAATTTAACTACAGCCAGTACGAACCACACCTGGTCCCGAGCACAAAACAACCGTAAGTCCAGCCGCTGCAGTCCTGAGGTTTCTTCTAGTTTGCATTAGAAATCTGTTTGAATGGTTTTATGCATTCGGGCCTAGATTTAAGTTTTATGCTCCAAAATATTAGATTTTATATCTTATTATTATTTTTTCCCATTTTCCCCATGGTTCACCAGTTACCCCACCCATGCATATTCTCCCCCTATCACATGCAATGCTCCCGACACTGGGAGGGTAAGGACCGACACCTGTGCAGCCAGCTAGCACAGACGTCAGTGACAGCCCCTTATCCCGCTGAACCACTCGGGGGTCCTGATTTCGTATATCTGGTATGATTTGTCAACAGTGGCAAATGAGCCAAAACATTATGAATATTAGAATGGTCATAATGTTTTGGCTCATCTGTGCGTTTCCCCACTGTTGATAAATCATATCAGATATATGAAATCCGTGGCCCTGAGTAAATAACAGTGATATCTTGTATTGGTATGGTCTGGAATATACGCTAAATGGACAAAAGTATTGGGACACCTGGTCATGCATTGATTTTAAAAAAAGGTATTAAAAAAAGATTTGATCCTGCTATTGTTGGAGTAACTGGAGCAAGGCTTTCTAGTAGGCTTCAAAGCATTGCTCGAGATGTTGGATGATCACCAAGTGAGCACCTCATCCCTAACTTCCCAACTCCTCCTAAAAGCATTGGATTGAGCTCTGACCGTCGTTCCAGAGAACACTGTTCCGCTGCTCCACAGCTCAATACTGGTGGGGGTGGCTTTATACCCCTCTAGCCAATTTGGACCTAAACTGAGATCCAAGGCTTCTTTCAGAGCTTTCGTCTTCAGCCAGATGGCAGAAATGGGCTGAATTATGGCCTCATATTAGTTTAGCTATATTTGCTAACATTTGCATTTCTTTCACTACAGAAATCACCTTTTTTGCAAGCTGACCCTGAGACACATCAACCGCGTGCCTGAGCATGTTCTACGGCACGTTAACGGAAAACGATATAAGAAGGCTCTAACTTATTGTAAGTACCTCTCTTATAATAACGTTAATAATTAAATCGTGTTGATTTTTTTTAATGAATATTTTTACTGTAATTCAACTTTGTGTTCAACTTTGTCATTATACTGTACATACAGTACAACCAAACAGTCAGGCTAAGTCTCCAGTGCAGAATAGGTAGGACATACGATAGGGCAAGGTCTAGAGGCCCTAAATTCAGCCATGTCACTCCACTACTGCATTCTCTCTTCACTGGCTTCCTGTTGCTGCCCGCATCAGATTTAAAACCCTGACACTGGCCTACAAAGCCAAGAATGGACCAGCCCCTCCGTACTTGATGGCAATGGTCAAAAGCCGATCTGCACCAAGAGCCCTTCGAGCTTCAAGTAGGGCTCGGCTCGACCCGCCATCCCTCAAAATCCGCGGAAGACGAGCGTCCAGGCTTTTTTCTGTCCTGGCACCAAAGTGGTGGAACGAGCTGCCCCTGGGTGTCCGAATGGCCGAGTCGCTCGTTGTCTTCAAACGCAGACTGAAGACCCTCCTCTTCTGAGAGTACTTGGACGATTAGAGTACTATGGTCACCTTATTGTCTTGTATTTAGTGATGTCTAAAGCTTAGAGGTATCCTTTGATTTATTGGTCTATTCTAACTAGCTGAGGTTTTTCTTGGGTAAATAGTGAAGCACTTTGTAAGTCGCTCTGGAGAAGAGCGTCTGCTAAATGCCATAAATGTAAATGTAAAGGCAAAACTCGAGACAGGGTGCTGCATTAGGGCTGGGTGATCCAAGACGATTACCTAATTTTATTGTTCATCTTTTGAATCTGTTTTCCATTGGTAGCTACACGATAGATCCAGAAAGATCTAAAGAGTAAATGCAGTGACTTCAAAGGGACCTTTATTGTGTATTCTCAGTTGTGTGATGTGTAAATAGTAATTAATGTATGACTTGTGGGGTGGAAAAAATGCTCAGATGCAGTGTTTCAAGCCTATTTACCACCCTGTTACTTTACCTCAGAATGAAACCTGCTGGTTTTTGCTTTTACGGCGGGCTCATGGGAAAGGGGTGGATAAGCTATACCTTCTTTCGGCTGGTTTACAGCACCAGCAACAGATCAGAGACGCCACGTATTACAGCATAGCTTTAACACTGCAACAAAAAAAATCTTGCCAGATAGCACGGCTGTCCTCTCCTTGTGTCCTCCAGCTTTTAGCCTGGCCCTCATTTGCTTCCCCGGATTTGGCTCTCTGAAATCGTACCTTTTCATGAATAAAGTAAGCCGGCTCTTTCCCTTCTGATGTGGGTTTAGCTCCAGTTTGGTTCAGCCGACATAGAGACCAGTTTGTTTTTGGGAAACAATGGAAAGAAGAGACGGTAACAGCTAGCGTCCGGTAGTGTTAGCTTTTAGATTAGCACCGGACGGACTGGACGGAGAAGTCGTGGTTACGAGGCCTGGTTCCTGTAGTAACCTGTATTTCCATAACTAGCACAGTCTGGAGGTGATGAGCTGCTCTCCAGTATCAACACCACCTTATTCTCCTGGAGCCACCATCAATTTTTACCGTTTTACCAGCTTAGACTGACTAGAGCTTTCTCTAGGGGTTTATGTAAAATTTTGGGGTGTGAATATAACAAGTGGAGTCTGTGATGTAACAGTTTTGGGGTTTTGGAATCGGCCCGTTTTCCAGCTCTGTTTTGGTTCTGCTGGATGTTCTTTTGAAGGAGGAACTGCAGTGTTGGAGGTTCATGGTTTGTCACTTCCAAGTACTGAACTCTCATTATTCAACTATGCCAAAATGAATGCAGTAAGGCCCCTTTAAGATGTGGTATAGAGGTCTAAGGGGCCGAGTACTGGCTAGTAGGGTAATAAAGTCCTCCAGAATTAGATGCGTAGGAGTCACTAATACTCCTGTGGCTGAGTGCAATCAAATTGTCCTCACATAAGTGTTCCAACGTCTACTGGAAAGCACAAGCAGCTGTTAACCCAGCAGATATCGCAGCAAATATCCTTGATTTTAGAAGATCATTGGTGTCTACAAACTTTTGGACACATTGTAGATTTGACTTGGCTTTAGCTCTTTAAATCTACTGGACTAACAGCCGATCTCGTTTCAGATGAGGAGTGTATGAAGAAAGGGGAGAAGTTTGTTCCAGCCCGCCTCAGAGCGACGAACCGACCCAAACACACAGATGATGACATGGAGAGGGACCGTGAGAAAGGACACAAGCAGAAGCAGGACAGTGGCATCTGGGCCCCCACCTCCAGTGGAGAGGAGGGCAGTGATTCTGAGGACAGCATGTCTGATCTCTATCCACGTCAGTATCCAACACTTTTGTTTGTTAGCACAGAAACCGCAGTCTGATAGCTAACTGTATTCATCTCTGACCTCGGTTCAGTTTAGTATGTTTAGGAAGTGTGTGCATCAGGACATCTCAGATCTCAGGGTTTTGAGTTTTTTTTTGTTTTTTTGTTTTTTGGTATAGTTTAAAAAATGTAAAAAAAAAAAAAAAAACTTATATAAAATATAGATATAAAAAAGCTTAAATATAAAACTGTAATATATAAAAATATATATTTTTAATTATAATTATATTTAATTATATTTATAATTATAAGCCTCCAGCTTTCCACACTGAGAAATGCATAGAGGAGCATTTCATTGTGCACTCTGAAAAATAAAGGTGCTATAAAGGTTCTTTTAAGCAGTGTTATAAAAGAACCTTCTGCGGTTCCAGAAAGAACCATTAGAAAAGGAGCTGTGAGTGAAGAAGCTTCAGAGGAGTAAAGAACCTTTGCATCAACTTCTTTAAACCTTAAACCTTAAAAAGCTTATTATTATATTAGTCTATTGTCACTGTCCCACGAAGACCTCGTATCTCCAGAACTGCGACTTCACAGGAGAAGGAAAATACCTTCTTAACTTAAAGTGAAGCTGATGTAGTAGCTGAATGCCTTCATTAAAAAGGGTGTCCATACATTTTTGGACATGTGGTGTATGTACGATTCTAATCATTTGGATATCAGCATCTGCCCACGGTTGAAGTTGGTGCCAGTTAATTTTTTAATCACGGTCTCTGTCTGTTCTCCACAGCCTCCATGTTCATTCTAAAGAGCCCAGAGGAGCAAGAAAAGATGGAGGCAGATGAAGATGACTTCCAGACAGATGAGGATGAAATGGAGATTTCTGATAAAGATGAAAAACAAGTCAAACAGAAACGCAAAAAGGTCCGTTCCCAAGTTCCCAATCAAAAGTGGAAGGCAGAAGTCTAGGCCTCAGGGTTTAGCCCTAAACCTCTGAGGTTCCATAAATCCTTCAGCCGTGTTTATCTTTATAAATGTATGTTTTGATGAAAGTCGTAAGGTCGTATGGTCCTCTGATTCTACCACTCTCTGTTTTTGCAGGTCCAGGCTGCCAATTTTAACAAGAAATTGAAGAAGAACAGAAAAAGGCGAGGTTTTAAACCCATGGGCAAAGTAAAAAAATAATAAACTGATGTGTGCATTAACCTGCCTCTGTCTTTGAGTACGATACCTCACAGCCATGTTTCAGACTCTAGACCAAGATCATGGATAGAAAAGTTTCAGGACTGGCTCTGTGGCCTTCATGCTGGGGTCTAGCGGAACGCCACGGTGATCATTTTTGAACTCTTATGGAATTGCATGTATTTTAATGAGCAGATCATTGTGTAGAGAGGTGACAAATCTGAAATTCTGTAATTATTTTTATAATCAAGACAAATGAGGGGTTCCTCACCTTTTTTCATGTAATTTTTGGGGGATTTTTAAATGATCTTTTCAGCCTGATCGTTGTTCCTCATTCTGAGGTCTTGCAGTGAGGAGACGTGCCACTTCACACAGTCCTCCAGTTTGTTCAGACACAAGGGGGCGCTCCTGAACAAGTACAAAACGAATGGCTCATTTGTGCGATTGAAGTAGAGATCAGTGAGCACTGTGAGACTTTTAGCCCCCGGGGCCTGAGCGAAGGGCAGCCTTTGCTGTGGCGCTGGGGAGCAGATCAAGGGAACCCAAACCCAAAACCCTGTGATCAATAACCCATAGGCCACCACTGCCCCAGTGATTTAGCTCATCAGCCAATCAGCACTCAGTAGCTCGTTTGCTGTAGAAGAATGAAAGTATTCTGCTAATTTTATCTTTTAAAGATGTTTTAGTGTCATGCATGCTTCTACTTTATAATATTAATGATAATAATTATGATTAAATTACTAGAACAAATGGGGAAAGTAAGAAGAAGCCAGGCTCCTCATGAACCGGCTCTGGTCGGGGTTAAAACACTCACTGTAACAACTTGTTGTAAATGGGTTTCTGTACACTGTAGGTCCAAATGTTTGTGGACACCCCTTCTAATGAATGCATCCTATAAGATGTATTTCTATATTTATTTAAATATTTATATTCATTTATACACACACGTATATGTATATATGTATAAACATATACATATATATAAAACACACACACACACATATATAAGTTTCATTTATTTTTTATTTATTTGATATAATTTGCATTGCGTAAGAGATATGATAACCAGACAGACAGTGTGTGTATATAGCTGGGGGGCTTCAGTCTGAGCTTTAATATATCCTCCATATTCTCTTAAGACAAACCCATCATTGACACAGATGTGCAAATGCACACACACAGCTTGTCCAGTGCCTGTAGAAAAGTACTGCCAATAGAATAGGACTCTCTGGAGCAGATAAACCAAAATGAGCCTGTTGGCACCATGCTCAATGCCAGGCGTGGGCTAGAGGGGTATGGGGTGACCACCCTAACTCATCCCAAAGGTACTGATAGCGAGAGAATACTGTTCCACTGCTCCACAGATCAAGGTTTTATAACCCCCTATATATGTTATATATATGTTATATATACAGCCAAGAAAGCCCAGCAGCGTCTCTACTTCCTCCGGAAGCTGAGAAAGGCCCGTCTCCCTCCACCCATCCTCACCCTCTTCTATAGGGGGACCATAGAGAGCATCCTGAGCAGCTGCATCACTGCCTGGTTTGGGACCTGCACAGCCTCTGACCGCAAGTCCCTCCAACGCATTGTGAGGACAGCTGAGGGGATCATCGGAGTCTCTCTCCCCTCTGTCATGGACATTTACACCACCCGCTGCATCCGCAAAGCAACCAGCATTGTGGATGACTCCACCCACCCTTCACACAGACTGTTCTCCCTCCTGCCATCAGGAAGAAGGTACCGCAGCATCCGGTCCAACACGACCAGACTCTGCAACAGCTTCTTCCCCCAAGCCATCAGACTTCTCAACACAACTCAACTTCTGAGCTGATATCTTTTCTGTTACATGCTCTCTCTCTCTCTCTCTCTCTCTCCAACCATTTACCCCAGATAACATGGGAAGCATTTTTTGCACAAGCATTTGCACTAATAACTTTACTACCTCACTGGACTCAATATTTATTACACACTGCATAATTTGCACACTACCCCTAATTATTTATTATCCTCTGTCTGTACTGTGTTGTGTTGTCTGTCCGCACTTGTTTGTGTTGCACTTGTGTTCTGTATGCACTGTCTATGTTGCACCATGGTCCTGGAGGAACGTTGTTTCGTTTCACTGTGTACTCTGTATGTAGTTGAAATGACAATAAAACCCACTTGACTTGACTTGACTTGACTATATATATATATATCATGTGGATTTTATATTTGTATGTGTGTGTATGCTTTTAACATTTTTATTTATTTATTTATTTATTTATTTTTAAAAATAGCATCACATAAGAGCTCTGGAGACAGATGAATAGTATTTGAGTATTTAGGTGATGAGCTAAAATTAATTAATTATTAATATAAATAAGTGTACAGACTCTACCGTGGGGAGAGAGTCCGTCGCAGACAGTGTGACGTCATCAAAGCGGACCACCGTGTGTGTGTGTGTTTATAGCTCGAGGGGGGCTGCAGAGTCTGAGCTTTACATATCCTCTCTGTTCTCCCGTTTTTAAGGTAAGAAGCAGGTGTGTGTGTGTGTGTGTGCGTGCGTGCGTGCGTGCGTGCGTGTGCGTGTGCGCGCCTCGGCAGTAGCACGGTGTGGCGCTGGACCTGTAAACTGGGCTGATTCTGCAGAACTGCACACAGACCAGCTCATACTGGCTGACAGAGAGGATTTATCAGCCTTAAATTATGCTAAACGTTTATGTTATGTTTATATTATATTATATTCATTGATCTGAAATGTTAATTTTTTAATGCTATTATTTATTTATCTTCCTAAATCCTGTCTATTGGTCCCACCAGACGACTGCTCAGCACGTGAACGACAGAAAACCACAAATGGCCTTTAATGAAATTCTAATCAAAGTAGTTCAAATCAGCTCTGTCCAAATGTATGTGGACACCCCTTCAAATCAACGCATTCAGCTACTTTAAGTTGCACCATTGCTGACACTGCCTAATGCCAGGCGTGGGCATGAGGGGTGTAAAGCCCCCCCAGCGTGGAGATGTGGAGCAGTGGAAGAGCTGTGTTCTCTGGAAGGATGGATGAAGCTCCATCCAGTACTTTTTTTTTGGGATGAGTCGGGGAGGCGGTGATCATCCAACATCCTGACCTCACTAACCCTCTTCACAGCAATGCTCCTCCAAAATCTAGTAGAAAGCCTTTTCCCTGGACAGTAGAGATGGTCACTGTAACAAAAGCAGGATAAACTCTTTATTTATACATATAATTACCCATAATTTCAGAAGACACGCTAAACGAACTGGTGTCCCAATACTTTTGTCTATATAGTGTGTGTGTGTGTGTGTGTGTGTGTGTATAATCCACTGGTTAGGAGGTTAGGAACCTTATGTCTTACTTACCTGATACTTACCTGGCAGGGGAGATACCATGATCAAGAAGGTGGTTCACCCAGGGTGAGGCTCAGCCATTGCACTCCGGTTGTGCTGACCCCTGCGAATTCCCGAAATGTGGGAATCTCGACTGCATAATTTCTGGTAGTGGGAGACTGCGGTCGCGCTCTTCCCTGATTTATTTCTGGGAATTTCCCCACTGCGGGACTAATAAAGGACTATCTTAGGACTATCTTATCTTGCTTAATGCATAAATTAATTATTGTTGTATTCCTTTTTCCAGAACTGTACGTATGAGTGCCTGGCCAACACCCTGACAAGCCTGGCTGCATATCATGGCAAGTTCGACTGTGAAGTTCACATGGTGTGCTTGCCGCAATTACAAAATCCAGTCCAAGGACACCCACGACAGGTGTTTGCTTTGCCTGGGCATTCAGCATGCCAAGGAGGCCGTCCTGGAGTACGGGAAATGTCCCCACTGTGCCAAGATGGACTGGAGCACCTGCATCAAGCGTCTCACGAAGGTGCAGGAGGTGATTCACCAGGAGACCCAGCAGAGGAAAAACGAAGCCGCTCAGACTGGAGTTCAGACTAAGCTGGAGACAGTGACTCCGCCTGCCCCGGTTATGGAGTCCAGGCCAATGAAGGCGGCAACAGCTGTGCCAACCACTTCACGGACCGAAACGGGAGCACCGACTCCGTCATCTTCAACCGTACCGGTGATGTTCACCATTCTCTCCCCGTCTCCGGGTCTGTCTGAGCCTAATGCCGGCATCGTAAAGGGAACGTACGTGTCCCGTTTAGCCTTGCAGCATACGTCCGACCCGGCTCCATCTGTGGAGCATGCAAATCCTCCACCGATGCCTTCCACCTCCACTTCCACGTCCCACAAAAGGCGCCATTCGTCTAGGTGTCGTTCCTGCTGCTCGAGGCACTCAAACAGGGGCTACGGACACAGGCGCAAGCGTTCCCCATCTCCATCCTCCTCTTCATCCTGGAGCTCGTCTGAATCCTCCTGCGAGTCCGTCAAGGGCAAGAGGGCGCGCCGGGAATCGAGAAGGTCCAATCGGATGGACAGAAGAAACGGACGGCTGCTAGAGATGGTGCATCAGAAACTGGAAGCCCAGCAGAGGACCATGCAAATGCAGTGGAGCGTTCTGGAGAGGAGGATTGATGTTCTCGAGAAGAAAGGTTCCTCAGCAGCTCCTGTTCCGGTTTGCCCAAATACTGTGGAAATCTCTCAGGCTTTTAGCTTAACCCAGGTGGATCGAGGAGAACAGACCGGTTTAAATGTTGAGTCCATGGTGAGCGGATCCATCGACCCATCGGTCGTAGTAAAACAGGAAGAAACGGCAGAAGGTATCTCATGTGGTTCAAGGTCAGGTTTGTCACTTGAGGGCGATGGAGAAACTGATTCTCTGCAGTTTGCGAACGACGTGCCGATGCAAGAGGTTCTCGCATCCGAAGAGCTTCAGAATCTCATAAGTCGTGCAGCCAAACACTTGGGTGTCGATTTTCCTACCTCACCGAACGGCTCTGACCCACCGCTTCCAACCATGGTGCCGGAGTTTGAAGATTTAGTACAAATCACTTGGTCCAACCCAGCAAGCTCGAAACCCTTCAGGCCAATTTTCTCAGAGTTGTACAAGCTCCACGAATGCCAGTCTCCAGCTTATGACCATATGCCTCAAGTCAACAGCTTCATGTCCGCCATCTTCCAAGCGGTCAGGCCCTCAGGAAACAAGGAGCGGTCCATTCCTGCTGAACACTGGAAGTTCACCGAAGCTCTTGTGGAAAAGGCCTATCAGACCGCAGGCATGTTAGCCAAGACGGCAAACTATTTGAGATATCTGTCGGAGTACCAGAAGCGTCTGCTGGCGGAGATGTCTGAGGAACAGTCTTCTCAAAGGCTTCCTGCCGTTCTCGGCGAGCTGAAGCTCATTGGACAGTTCGCCTTCCAGCTCTCCTCGCATCAGGCGGAATTGTCTGGAAGGATCATGGCGGCGTCGGTGGCCGTTAGACGGCAAGTTTGGATGGCCAAGACCAACTATACGGATTCTCTGAAGGCAACGGTTGCTGACCTTCCGTTTGTTGTCGGACGCTCGGTCGGGGAGAACGCAGCTTCAAGCTCGTGTGACGGGATGTGCGGTCAGGAGACATGAAGATACACCTGTTCTCCAAAGTTCTATGTTTCTGCAGTAATTTAAAGACTTGAGTAACACGGCTGCTATTGTTGTGATTGATCTGTGATTGAAGTCCGGATGTCTCTACCAGGATCTATCTTTCCATGGTACTTTTGAGTGTCAGTTAAGCCATAACATTAGCACCACCTGCCTAATATTGAGCTGCCACAGCAGATCTGACCATTTGAGGCATGGACGCCACACAAGACCTCCGAAGGTGTCCTGCTGTGGTATCCGGCCCCAAGACATTAGCAGCAGATCCTTTAAGGCCTGTAAGTTGTGAGGTGGGGCCTCCATGGATCACATCAATGAATGTTAGGTGCCCATGATGACCTTGTCATTGGTTCACTGTTAGTCCTTCCTTGGAGCACTTTAGGTAGGTACTGACCGCTGCATACCGGGAGCACCCCACAAGACCTGTCTGATATTTTGGAGGTGTTCTGTTGACCCTCCAGCCATCTAGCCGTCACAGTTTGGTTCTTATGCTCGCCCATGTTTCCTGCTTCAACACCCTCGTCACCTTCAGGAGCTGACTGCTCACTTGCTGCCTAATGTGTAGATCCCACCCCTGGACAGATGCCACAGTAGAAGAATGTTTTTAAACTTCACCTGGTGGTGCTAATGTTATGGCTGATCAGTAGTGTATCATTCCAACAAGCCTCTAATTCAGTGGTGTAGAAGTAGATGCTCGCTACTATTGACTGACTGAAGTTGTTCATACAGTATAGTTATAGTTATATATATTATCAGGACAAAGCCTTGTATCTCCATGTCTGTTTTCTTATTTATTCATTTGTTTTATGCATCATTTGCAAACCTCAGCTGCTCTGCTCGTTAGGTCGTGGGAACGTTTCATGATGGATGGTCCAATAGAAAAGATCTTAAACTACATCTAATGGGTTCTAGTTACACTGATGTCCATTAAATGTTATTGGTTACTTGTGGAACTAAGTGCCAGCACCATCTCCGTCAAGAGTCGAGGACGTCCACCACCCTGGAAAGAAGACACTGATGGCTGCTAGAGATGGTGCAGCACAGGGACAATACAAATGACTGGATCCATCCACCTGTTGTCTTTTTTGTTTTGTTACCCCTCCTTTTTATTTGAAGTTAGCTGCTGTTTTGGAGATATGAGGTTTTGCTCCTAATGTGGCGTGACCAAGTTATCTCTTCTAGAGCCAGTTTTACCTCTGCCGATTGTCCCGAACACTACGCTGTACTGTAGAATTTAGCCTATTAAATTGTCTCAGTCATCCAGCTTAATCCATGTGTGGTCCGTAGACTAAAGTCCTGACCCTAAATCCTCTACACCCCCTGCTGGGGTCCTGCTCAGACATGCACTACCTTGACACCCCTTATAAACAATGCATACGGCCCTTCAAGTTGCACTCATTGCTAGTCCCTGTACAGAAGTACTGCCAATACAATAAGACTCTCTGGAGCAGATCTGCATAAACCTATTGGTACCATGCTGCCTAATGGCAGGCGAGTGCTAGAGAGGGGTATAAAGCCCCCCAGCATTAAGCTGTGGAGTAGTGGAAGAACTGTGTTTTCTGGAATGATGATGGTGCTCCATCCAGTAAGTTTGAATGGGAGGAGTTGGGGATGATGATGAAGTGGGGTGGTGATCATCCAACATCCTGACCTCACTAACGCTCTTGTTGCAGAATGCAATAAAATCCTCACTGCAGAGCTCCTCCAATATCTATCTAGTCTAGAGACAGTTACTCCAACAAAAGCAGGATAAACGCATGTTTAATACCCTTGATTTTGGAACAAACAATGAAAAAAAGAGTGGTTGTCCAAATACTTTTGTCCAATTTGTGTAGTTTGTGTCTGCTACACCTGCCAAATAACAAATAGTAGATTTAGATGTGTTTAAGCAGAGAATGCACCAGACTGTGTCGGTCACTGGTTTTCCAGGACCAGAATTAAAGATCCCTCCTCTAAACGGTGGGGTGTGGTGGGACTTTTTTCTTGTCTGATATTTTTTAACATGCTTGTAAACATGCGGTCAATGTGATATTGGACACATAATGAAGCCCAGGAATCCATTACTGTACCTTCCCTTGGTTACAGCCGACAGCTTGCCTACATGTCTATGTGATTTACCTCACTAAATAAATGGTGGTGTTGAGTTGCAGCTTAAGCAGCTTAATTCATGTGTGCAGGTGAGTGCACAGTACAAATAAAGGCACAGAAATCAGAGTAGTTGTCCTTGGCAAACCAGGCCTAATCTTCAAAAACCCACTGAGAGTACAAGCTGAGCATATATTCGTGGGAAGCCACTTTACACTCGCTGTATAGTGATTTTTTTAGGGGTGTTTTCAGAAATCCATGTCCATCCTTATAATGAGTGGACTGGGAAAGCATATCCAACTAAAAACAAATGGAAAAACAGCTGAGAGGACCAGGACTCAAAAGAAACCATAGATGGCAACCATAACAACACCATAGCTACCACCTGAAACACTTAGGAATACCATAGCAACCACTTTCATTCAACGTTCCTAGTGACCGTGTTGCAATGGCCTAGCAACTGTGTAGAAAATCACTTAAACTGCTAATATTAATATAATTAATATTATGCATTGTAGCTAATTAGCAGCATTCTGCCAAGTCTTCCAGTGACAGTGCTGTAATGATAAACAAGGCTAAATAAGTATAAGTAGGCTAACCACCATGGCAGCCACCCTAGCAACCATATATATATATATATATATATATATATATATATATATATATATATATAAAATATATATAGGTATTGCTATTGCATTTATGATACTTGGCTGACACTCTTATCCAAAAAGCTTACACACACACACACATATATATATATACACACACACATATATATATATATATATATATATATATATATATATATATATATATATATATATATGTGTGTGTGTGTGTGTGTGTGTGTGTGTGTGTGTGTGTGTAAGCTTCTTGGATAAGACTGTCAGCCAAGTATCATAAATGCAAATGTAGCAATACCCCAGCACCCACATAAAAAACCACTGCATCCGCCATAGCAACCACCTGGTATCCCATAGCAACCACCTGAAACACCTAAGAACATCACAGCAGCAATGCAGCAACCACTTAGCAAAACCACTTTCATTCAACACTAGACAAATGACTAATAATAGTGATTAATAATAACATTAATACTGTTCACATTAATATAATAATATTAATATTATGCATTATTATACATTCAACTGACATAACATTTAACTTATCCCCCAAAACATGCAGACCAAGCAGAATCTCACTCCTCTACCCCCTTTTATTACTGATTGATTGGTTGGCTGATTGGCTGATTGATGGATTGATTGATTGACACTGATCCATGTGAGGTGGGAATGCCAGGGTTCTGCTGCTCTGACCGGGTCAGTGTCTGCAGACAGCGGTGAGGGCTGATCACTCAGTGCACACGTGGCACAAAGCGGTCCAGGGCGCTGTGCGAGGGGGGCCTTGAGCGCAGTGGAGGATTGTGGGACGGCGGAGGCCTGGTCTGCAGAGACAGACAGGGGGAGGAAGAGTTTCTGAAACCCGGAGTCACACTCTTCAGCAGCACTGCCGTGACCTGCAGACCCCTTCATATCTGTGAGCCATGGGGCAGGAGGATCTCATGAGCACGGCGGAGGATGTGGCGGACCAGGTGTGTGTTAACGGGGCTCGACTCGGCTAGGCTAGGCTAGGCTAGGCTAAGCTAGGCTAATCGCCCAGTAAAGTTAACCGGGGGAGTGGACGGAGCGCCTGAGCCCTGTTAGGTGAGCCAGCTCCGGTATAAGCACAGTCTGAGACCGCTTTAGTCGGGTTTAGGGGTTAGGCTGGAGGGTTGAGAGGGTTTAGACTTTAGCATGTAGGAGTTTAAGGCAAGAATAAACTGTGGAGGGGGTTAGGGTCTCGGATCCAGCTCTCAACTTTTGGCTAACTTGCTTGGACGAGCTGTTATTAATAAGCCACTGACGATATCTGATAGTTTGTCTGTTTATATTGGTCTTACTGGTCTTTTATGCTGGACTATTTAAGTGCAAACCAGTGTTTTCCTCTCCTCTGTCTGTCTCTGTTTACTCTAACCCTGCATCTACCCTGCATTTGCACAGCAATGTTGGCAGCTGCAACTTGGCTAGCCATCTAACTGCCCTAATTTAACGTGGATGGACGGACCGAGAGATGGACAGATGGGTGGACAGACCGACAGAAGGACCTTGACCCTGTCCTTTGTATTGCCTCCGAATTTCAGGATGAACGGACCAATAGAAATGCCCCCAAAATGACCTGGACAATGACCTGATGGTCTTCCATGGTCTTAACTAGTCCCCAGTGACAGCCAGCCAACCACCGGGGGTGGGTACCACAGCGATCGCTTGGCAACACCCTAGTAAGCTCCTGGGGTATCCTATTAACCACCTAAAATACCCTAGAAACACCATGGCAGCACCTTAGCAGCCACCAAGACTCAAACCTCTAAGCATCACCGTAGCGTCCACTCCGCAACATCTGAAATACCACAGCATCTGCCATAGCAGCCAACTGAAACGCACCTTAGCAACCGCTTAAAATATCACAGTGACTGCATAGCGAAAACTTGGCAACCACCTGTGATACCACAGCAGCCACTTAGCAAAAGCAGGCTCACTCTAGTGACCAGCGTAGCTGTCATCTGAAATACCATGGCATCTGCCATAGCAGCCAACTGGAACGCCTTGGCAACACCTTAGCAACTGCTTAAAATATCACAGCAACTGCGTTGTGATAACTTGGCAACCACCTGTGATACCACAGCAGCCACTTAGCCTAAAACAGGCTCACTCTACTGACCACAGGCATAGAGACCAGCACAGCTGTCATCTGAAATACCACAGCATCTGCCATAGCAGAAACACCTTTGCTAACACCCTGGCAACACCTTAGCAACCACCTGCGATACCATAGCAGCCACTTAGCAAAAGCAGGCTCACTCTAGTGACCAGCGTAGCTGTAATCTGAAATACCATGGCATCTCCCATAGCAGCCAACTGGAACGCCTTGGCAACGCCTTAGCAACCACTTAAAATATCACAGGGACTGCATAGTGATAACCTGGCAACCACCTGCGATACCACAGCAGCCACTTAGCCTAAAACAGGTTCACTCCAGTGATCACAGGCATAGTGACCAGTGTAGCTGTCATCTGAAATACCACAGCATCTGCCATGGCAGGAAACAGGAGCACCTTTGCTAACACCTTGGCAACACCTTAGCAACCACTTAAATTATCACAGCGACTGCATAGTGATAATTTGGCCACAACCTGCGATACCACAGCAGCCACTAGCAAAAGCAAAAACGCACACACACAGTGTCCAGCGTAGCAACTTTAGCTGTGCAACCATTCTAGTTGTTGTTGTTGTTGCAGTGCCTGTTGGCTAATTAGCACCCCCTGCCTTCCCAGGTCGTCCCGAGGCAGGTATGCAGTGAGGGTAAACAAGGCTAAGTTAGATTAGCAGTAAGCTGCTCAGTCCCTCCAGTGTTTTCAACCTGCTTACCTGCTCACACTGACTCAGGCAGGCGACTCGCCCGTTCCTGAAAGCTCTCTTTCAGCATGGCGTACGGCACCGCACTGCACGGGGCGCAGGACTGTTTACAGTATTCCCATGATGCTTTTAGCAAAGTGAAGGAATCCGTGTTTCGGGATAACCCAGTCACGAGACTACAGCTTCAGATAGCTCAGCTACATAAGATAACGTGTTTAACCCTTGACCTCTGCAACATCAGTGTGATTAGATTGATTAATGAATGAATTAATTAATTAATTAAATCAGTTGCTAAGTGCAACCATAATTTCTATGAATGGGGTGCAGAAGCTGTGGCACCCTCCTTATGTCACGGTAATACAATTACAAGTACACAAATAACACCCAACCAATCACAGCGACAACTTGACAAGTACCAGAAACACCATAGCAACTTAAATAGTCTCCCTAGTAACCACCTAGCAACCACTAAACAACATCATCGCAACTTCCTAAAATACCATTGCAATCCCCTTGCAACAGTGTAGCACCCGTCTAGCAAGCACTTAGCAACACCATGGGAGCCACCTGGGATAACCTAGCAACCAACTAGCAAGATCTTAGAAACCACATAGCAAGAGCCTAGTTTCCTTCAGGAAATGCACATTTATAGTTACCTTAAATCATTTGTAATTAATATATCAATAATATTTATTATAGGGGTGTAAGGAAATATTGACAGTATCACTGTTGTTTTTTGCATTTATTTAAATAAGGTTTTTACCCAATTTTTATGCATTTGATTGTGTGGTTTTATACTTTGACAGTTTCCCTAAAATTTGATTATATAATTGCAATATTTCATTTCCTTGTTTACAGTAATGCAATATATCACAGTATGTTAAATCGTAACTTCCTGTATCATGATGCATATATCGCCATATTCTCATCAATATGCAACCCTAATAAATATACAATATACACACAATACTATTTATATAATATTTAATAATAATATACAGAAGGCTAAATAAACACTCCAGTTTTAAATGGCTCAGTCTTTAAAGGGTTAACCGAATATTTGAGCTGTATGATGAACACGCTTATGGGTTTGCCTACCGATATCACAGTGTTACATTGACCCCCCCCCAGATGTTGCTATTGATAGAGCTGTTCTTAAGGCCCGGTGTTGTGAAATATCAGCTGGCTGTTGCTCAATGGTGTCAGAGGGTTTAGCAAAGACCAGCAACACGGAGTGCTTTCACAGTGCGCTTAGGCAAGAGGGTCTCTGTGCTACACAGGTCTTTTACAGAGGGGATATTTACAGCCTTTATGTGTGGGTTTGTGAGAATGAAGGCTGTAAATATTCCCTCTGTAAAAGACCTGTGTAGCACAGAGACCCTCTTGGCAATATATGCGTCATGATACAGGGAGTTACGATTTAACATACTGTGATATATTGCATTACTGTAAACAAGGAAATGAAATATTGCAATTTTATAATATTTTAGGAAAACTGTCATAGTATAAAACCACACAATCAAATGCATAATAATTGGGTAAAAACCTTATTTAAATAAATGCTGTGTGTAAAATATCAGGCACTTCTGGTTAGCAGAGGAGATGCGTGGCTGAACTGCAGTGGGCTCTCGTGGCTTCGCTCCTAGAAGAAGGCATGATATTAACGCACAACTTCACTGCTGGTATTGATGATTCCGATCATATATATTTATTATAAAACATATAAAAAGGTTTCATCCACGTCATGTTGAAGCATTTCTATTGGTCCTTTGATCACATAATGTTTTAGATTATGGCAGATTCAAATTGTGTCAAAAAGTGGATCAATGGGGACAGAAATGGGAGACAGCAGCGATATTATGAGCTCTCCTCACATTCCCTGTCCCTGTTGCTGTACCGGAATAGGCAGGTGTAGGGACTTGCTTTACCAGCCTGTGTCTAATGTTGGTTTTCCAGGATAAGATGTCTCGGGAATCTCCTGCAAATCCCAGTTCTAAATGAGGATCCTGGAAGTTCAGGTTTCACTGTCGACGTATGAAGAACGGTTCTGTACGTCTCAGCATAGGAGGGCATGTGTCTGTGAGGACTGTAGTTGTGCTGGTTGTGAATGAGTTGGCTGGAGCTCATCTTCTCTACACTCTTAAAATAAGTTCTTCAAGGGTTCTTTAGTAAAGGTAGTGGTTCTCTCTGGATTTGGATGCTGGAATGGTTCTTTGTCTGGTTGAAGGGTTCTTCAGGTTGGTGTAGAAAGTTGTGTGCAGCACCAAAAAGGGTTCCACACTTTCAGATTGCCCTTGGTGGGAAATGGTTCCTTTTATTTACTATACACTATATGTCCAAAAGTTTGTGGACATTGCTTGTACTGAATGCATTCAGCTATTTCAAGCTGCACCCATTGCTGAGACAGTCTAGAAGTACTGCCAATAGAATAGGACTCTCTGGAGCAGATAAACATGAACCTATTGGCAACATGAACCTGCTGCCTAATGCCAGGCGTGGGCTAGAGGGGTATAAGGCCCCCAGCATTAAGGTGTGGAGCAGTGGAGGAACTGTTCTCTGGAATGATGGTTTATGCTCCATCCAATACTTTTGGATTGGATGATATCTCCAACACTGATCAATTCCTCACAGCAGACAGCAGTGCTCCTCTAGCAGAAAAGCCTTCTTCCTTGGACAGTGGAGGCAGTTACTCCAACAAAAGCAGGATAGACTCTTTTTAATACCCTTGATTTCAGAAGAAATAAGAAATAAGGTGTCCCAATACTTTATTGATGGTAAAATAGAATAGTCCAGAAATAAAGGCTTTTATTTGGAAATATTTTGCTGTACGACATCCTGCATGTGCTCCACTTTCCGTGAATATCATAAAGGATATACATTTTATATACAGTCTTCTCAAAACTGTCCTTAAACCGAGGCTTGGGCAGAAGACATAGTGCATTTATTGCCGGCATAGTTTAAAAAGAGCTAAACTCTGTTGCAACAAATGGTTGCTTTCCTCCCCATGTTCCCTTTCACTTTCAGCTAGATGTTCGTCTCAGTAACAGGAATTGCGTCATCAAGGCTGTAATAACGTAATGAAAATCAGGAGGTTTTCAGTTTTCTCAACCAGAAAACCAAACCAACCCAGGAGGAGGGGGTGGAGAAAAGCCCACCCTCCAGCTAAGCCTGATTAGCACTCTCCAATTCCTCTAGAATTCATTGCATAGCACACCGCTCTACTATGTGCGTCACACACCTGAAGCTCCGCCCACCGCCTGGTCCACATCAGCGCTTGCCAAAGCACAGCAGCCAATCCCTGCTCTACAAGTAATCTGGGCCATGTGAGGCGGACAGCCGTAGCAGCCAGTCAAGAGCAGTGGCCCCGTGCGGGCGTGAGGGTAGACTGGGGAGCTGTTTTAATGAGGAATGTTCTGCTCAGGCTTGTTGAAGGACAGCTGTAAATCAGGCACATGAGTGTGACCCATTCAGCAGACTGCCCAAAAACGTCCCACTTGTCCCAGTGGTAGTCAGTCAGGAGACAGGATTAGTGTCTGAAATTTGCTTTATTAGTTGTGCTCCAGAGCTAAAAGGCTAAGAAGTATAGAAACCCTGTCTGTGAAAGAACATGGACTGGATTAATTTTATTGTTTTTTTTAATTAACCATTAAAAATCTAATTTAGTGGCTTAATTCGGTCAGCGAAACCAGGCCCGTTGTTGGATACTATGGGTTTTGGTCCATTGCCAAACTTAAAGCATGTCTGATAGATCAGCTAGACTTATGGAAGGAAGGAAACCAGCTTTTTATCCCAGCATAAAGAACTAGAGGAGACCACAGTCCAGGGCAAGATTTTATGAGTGTCCCTAAATGCTAGCAACCTAATTGTTATCCGGCTGATCTTTATCTAGATGTGTTAGAAAGGGTCCCTATATTTTTATATTCTTTTAGTTTCTTGGTTTCTGAATAGCACTACAGCACATCTGTGATCCCGTAAGTGTGGGAAAGAGGACATGTCTTTTCCCAGTATGTCAGGATGAGCCCAGTAAAAAACGCTACTGAATTGGGTTTGGTTTGAAGCGAGAGTAGCAGGGAGGACCCCCGAACAATGCAGTCCTTTAAGAGGGATCAGCAGGCACAGGCAGGCTAACTGAAAGTGAACTGAATATGGAGTTCCAGTAAATCTGCAGTAAGGGACAAGTCCAGAACATGTGATTTTCAATTAGCCGGGCCTTGATGGCATCTGTTGCAGTTGGCGGGGGGTTTCCATTACTGTAAACTCTGGAAAGTCTAGCTTTGGTCCCGTATCCCCGACTTTGCAGTGTGTTGCCCCATGTTTAGCAACTCGCTCACTGAAGATGTGTGAGGACACGCCAGTTTTGCTGGCCAGCCCTCCTGACATACATATAGATTACATACAGTCAGTCCAAGTTGGTGTGAAAATGGGGGGAGAAAATTGGATAAAATATTAAAAATAAATAAATAAATACATTTTTAAAATGTCCAACTTTCCGATAGCGTAAAAACGAGAATGAGGGAGCTTTACCTTGACTAATTTTGATTAGTTTAAATGAATCTGTAAGTTATGTGAATTATTTGAATATTATGTGAATATTTCCTGGCTCAGCTTGAGGCTTTTATTTTGTTTTTAGTGGTTTTAATGCTTCTAAAACCTCCCTCACACCAAATGGGCATGAATACACAGCCAGATTAGACCGTTTTACCATAGTTTTCAGCTATTTTCAGCTGCACCCATTGCTGCCACAGATGTGCAAATGCAAACATGCAGCTTTTCTAGGCCCTGTAGGGAAGTACAATACAATGTCAATACGGTAGGACTCTCTAGAGCAGTTAATTCTGAACCTGTTGGCACCAAGCTGCCTAATGCCAGGCGTGGACTAGAGGGGTATAAAGCCCCCCAGCATTGAGCTGTGGCTTTCCTTTTAATAAAATAACCACTAACTCGGCCTGAGGCACATTGCAGAGATTGCAGAGGTTTTACAGTGTTAGAAGACACCGTTAATTTTAATTGTTGATGCTCAGAAAGGTTAGTCCGAAATATTAACGTTAGCTCCTTATTTCCTCGTTTCTTCTGAAACCAAGGGCATTAAAAAGAGCTGATCCTGCTTTTATTGGAGTAACAGATAAGGCTTTCTACTAGATTTTGTAGGAGCACTGCATGTGAGGATTTGATTATATTCAGTGACAAGTGAGGTCAGGATGCTAAATGATGACCATCACCCCAACTCATCCTGAAGCACCATCCATCATTCCAGAGAACACTGCCAGTTTCACTGCTCCACAGCTCAATGCTGGGGAGCTTAATACACCTCTAGCCCACGCCTGGCATTAGGCAGCATGGTGCCAATATGTTTATCTGCTCCAGAGAGTCCTATTCTACTGGCTCCACTTTTCTACAAGGACAACAGCCTCTTTAACCTCCTGTAGAGTTACCATAGTGGCTCAGAGCGGCTCAGCGGTCTAATGCACTACCACTATGCTTCAGGGGTCGCAAGGAATCTCGAGCCATGCCGCTTTGCCATCAGCAGCCAGAGTCAGAGAGAGAGCACAGCCGCCCTTGCTCTCTCCGGGTGGGTAGATGGCGCTCTCCTTCCCCTCATCACTCTTAAGCGATGTTGACCAGCTCAGGCGTCTGGAGTGTGTTGGCTCCGTTACCGGCGATGGTGCATCAGTGGCAGTTGGTAAAGAGGCCGTGGCTGGCATCGCATGTATCAGAGAAGAGCAGTGCTAGTGCTAGGGGGAACGCGGGGTGGGTGCGCAGTACCAAATTGGTTGTTTGGTTCCTCTGAAGGTAATGGTTCTCTTTTTGGTTCCTCTGCAGTTCCTTAGAGTGACGAAGCAGTACCTGCCTCACTTGGCCCGCTTGTGTTTAATCAGCACCTTCCTGGAGGACGGCATCCGCATGTGGTTCCAGTGGAACGAACAGAGGGACTACATCGAGGCCACCTGGAGCTGTGGCTACTTCCTGGCCACCTGCTTCGTGCTGCTTAACCTTTTAGGACAGTTGGGTAAGGGCCCGGGTTCTAGACCTACAGCGGTGTTTACTGTGTTTGTCTCCTGCTGTATTTTCTGATTACTCTTACTTTCACCAGTTGCTTCACTGGTGTGCTACTGGGAAATTACCAGTCACTACTGATTAATGTGATTATTTTCTTAATTATATAGTGCTTGAAAAGGGGCATCTTCATAGCGAGCACCTTGAACACCATAGCAACCACCTAACAACTCCATAGCAACCACCGGGGACACCATGGAAACTGCCTAACAACACCATAGCAACCCCATAGCAACCACCAGGGACACCATGGCAACCGCCTAGCAACACCATAGCAACCACCTAGCAACACCATAGCAACCACCAGGGACACCATAGCAACTGCCCAGCAACACCATAGCAACCACTTGTGAGACCTACCTAGCAACCACCTGAGATGTTACAGCAACCATTTGGGACACTCCAGCAACCACATAGCTGGAGGCATCTGGGGCACTATACCAAACACCTAGCAACCCCAGCATAGCAACCATACAGCATCATACCCGGGATGGACCAGCCATCAGAAAGACTGGGAGGATGCCCAGTAGCGAACAGAGAGAACAAGAAAGAGACAAACTATAAAGCAGTGGTTCCAAAAAAAAAACAAAACCCCAAAAGTCTTGGCATGAAGAACTTCCTTGCTCCCACATTTTAGGGGTTTCCTGCTCCAACATACCACCTTTCACTCACAAAGGGCTTGTCCAGTAGTTAGGACAATAAGGAAATAAGGAACCACCGCTTTAGAGTTGGTCTCTTTCTTGTTCTCTCAGTGGCAAACTGGTCATTATTATTGTCTGCATTGATGAAATTCACCAAGGAGTTTCATCATGTCCTCATGAGTTGAGTCAGTTAACCCGCTGTAATTACACTGACTCACTGGAGGTGATTAGAGTCCGTCTGCAAGCTGCTTAAAGGAAGTTATCACTGCTGTAAGACTACAGAACCACCTCAGCACTGAAAATAATCGGCTGCACGGATTTTGTCGTTATTTTGAAAAAGATAAAAATACCAAAATAATAAAGCATTTTATTAAAAATTATATTATTATATTATAATAATATATTATATATTATAAAAAATATAACTAGGGCTGCACCAAACATCAGGTTGCAGGCTTTGATTACTCATTGGTGTTTCCCAATGACTGCTAGAAACCACCCTTAAAAAGGGGCTGGGTGACATGGCCTATCCCGACTTACAGAGGTACTGACGTTATGTGGTGCTGCTGTACCTGAAGAGCAATATGGCAGCAAAACCGCTGTTCCTGTTTATGCTTATTAATTACTGGACAGTGTCGGATGTGTGCTGATTGTTTGAGCGAGGGGAAAGAATTATATATATATTTATTTCGAGATGTGCTGCATTGCATCCAATTAAACAGGACTAACGACACTGTCTGTGAGGACATGTGATCAGTGTTCTTTAAGCTCTGCCGATATCCTCAGTATAGAATAGAGTAGAACAGGAACGCTGATGAACTGCATGTTTCATTACAGACAGTGTAATTACTGCAGTAATTAGTACAGTCATTTTTAACATGTTTGATGCTGCAGTTCAACATGTATCCAATAGGGGGCAGTGAGATACTGATGGAGTATATCAGTGATTGTGCAAATAAACTGAAATCTGTCATAAATAAATTGCCGCTCTCAGACAAAAACCTTGTATCTGCAAAACTGAAACTTTTCTTAACTGTCGATGTAAAGGGATTTTTTTCCAGGTCATTTTGGAGCATTTCTGTTGGCCCGTTCATGTTAAAAATGGAGATTGAAGGTTTTTGCAGGTTATTGACTATATTAAATGTAATAAGGCAAGCGTCCCTAGTGTTCACACACCAAGGATGATTTATTAAACCTCCATAGCAAGCAGCTTCTTCTTATTGACTGTACTACAAAAAATTTCATAGCATATATAAAGCCCTTAAATACAACAGTGCAGATATAATTAATTAAAAGTGCAGATATAAATAAAATACACACGCACATATATATATATATATATATATATATATATATATATATATATATATATATATATATATATATACTGTTGTATTTAAGGGCTTTATATATGCTATGAAATTATTTGAAGTACAGGCAAAACAACAACTTTTTTTTGCAATGTATCGCGATGCATACTCAGGTATTTAAATGATAATGGCTATAATGGACGTGTTCAGGCTGTGTTAGATGGTTTGGGGTAATGAGGGGTAAGACTAGTAATGATCTCACTGTAAATGCTGTGTTTTTTGTTTGTATGTTTTGCAGGTGGTTGTGTCCTTATTCTCAGTAGAAATTTCGTACAGTATGCTTGCTTCGGCTTATTTGGCATTATTGCGCTACAGGTAAACACAAACACACAGTTTTGCTTTGTCTCTGTTTCTGGTGTTTCTTAGCACAGTATATGTAATTCTCTGTTTAACCTGATGAATCATTTTTGGGCTTCTTTCTCAGACGGTTGCCTACAGTATCTTGTGGGACCTGAAGTTTTTGATGAGGTGAGTGAAACTGCTGGTGAGCAGGCATCTGATTGAAACATCTGATTTACAGCATCATCGTCATTATTATTATTGTTAGTAGTAGTAGTAGTAGTAGTAGTGCAGGGTAATAATAATAGTATAAGTATATAAGTATAATAGAGTCTGTGATTGTGGCTGCTTTTGCTCAAATGCCTCAAAATACAGTGCCTTCAGCACCTTCAGCAGATTACTCTGGGCGATGCTGTGGATCAATCAGCTGAAAGCAGCAGAAAACAGAGCTCCACCAAGTGGGTGGAGTTGAAACCTCCATTAAAAACAATTTGAACATTTTTCTACTATTTTTTTAAAGTAATAAATACATTTTGATGAAGTTTATTTAATCCCCCTCATACAGAAAGCTATAACAAAATGCACTGCTTTTTAAATAGGAACGAAAAATCCTTCTTTAAGGTCAAATTTGAGCCAAAAAAGGCAGATGAGATTAGTCAGGAATACACAGAATAATATGATTAATAACAACTAGTTATTTTTATTGTTTAAATGCCACATTAAGGCTATTAAACATCTGGGCACCCCCACGTTTCTGTTACTTTGTACTAAAGCTGGGCAATATGACGATATTTTATCGTATCGTGATAACAGTATGCTTTTCTAAGCATATGGAGGATCCTGTTAGTGCTTAATAAACACAGATCAGCTGCAATATTGTGATATAGTATTTTTACCATATCACCCAGCCCTACTGTGTACCAAGTTTGGGCACCACAAGAGATTTCAGATGGACCTTTTACCCAGGCCTCAGACTTTAATGAGCTTGTCAGGGCTATTATTGGGCCCTCATCATTGTTTATAAGAGTTTTTAAGATTGACCAGGTGATGCAGATTTTAAAGCTTTAACATGTTTTATTATATGTATCCTGACCTAACTCCTCTGTTGTGTGTGTGTGTGTGTCTAGAAATCTGGCTCTGGGAGGAGGTCTACTGCTGCTATTGGCCGAGTCTCGTTCAGAAGGGAAAAGCATGTTTGCGGGCGTGCCGTCGATGGGCGAGAGCTCCCCTAAGCAGTACATGCAGCTGGGCGGCCGAGTGCTGCTGGTGCTGATGTTCATGACCCTGCTGCACTTCGACTCCAGCTTCTTCTCAGTAAGGATCGTCAAATGCTGCATTTCGGTGTTGTAGACTGTTTAAACCACCTGCCTAATATTGAGCAGGTCCACCTTGTGCTGCCAAAACAGCTCTGACCATTTCAGGCATTGGCTCCACAAGACCTAAGAAGGTGTCCTGTGGCATCTGTCCTGTAGGTTGTAAGGTCTGGCTTCCATGAGCATCAATGAGCTTTGGGCTTCATGACCCTGTCACCGGTTCACTGGTTGTTCTTTATTGGAGAGCTTTTGGTAGGTACTGACCACTGAATACTGAGAACACCTCACAAGACCTGCCTGATGTTTTAGAGATGTTCTGACCCTGTCGTCTAGCCATCACAGTTTGGCTCTTGTAAAACTGGCTCCGATCCTTAGGCTTGCCCATTTTTCTTACTTCCGATACCTGACCTTCCGGAGCCAACTGTTCACATGTGCCATTTGAGCCATATAGCCAGTGCTATTTACGTCCCCTGTATTACACCCCATCCAGAGTAAGCTAAAGGCTACAGTAGTGGTCTCAGCCCAGCCTTCAGCTTGGGAGAGCAGGCCCATCTGCTCCGTACTACTATCTCTCAGTCTGGCTGGCCAGGCAGAAGCATTAAAATTGACGGAGGAGGAGGAACCCCAAAAGAAACTGTCACCGGGGTTTTAAGGGGCTTATTCTCCCTTCTTCAAACCAATCAGTCAGAACACCACCACATCTTCATCAGCAGCAACGCCTGTAGATTATAAGGGACCAGGGGAGCGAGGGAGTGCGAGCTAGGGAATGGAAGAAAGTGAGAGCGAGGGTGGGTTTAATTTTATGGCTGATCGGGGTAGATAACAGTATGTCGTACAGCATCAGAGACCATATGAAACCACATTAGAAGGAATATAGCTAACCGCATAACCGTGGCTCATGATTAGTATGTTAGCTTGGCGTAGTACATTATTTTACTTATTTTATTATTCATTTTTAATAATGTTTTGTGTTTCTGTGCTCCTTAGAAACCAGTTGAACAATCTAAATGAATCAATCTAAACACTGTGCTGTTCTAAAATATCTAATATTGAATATTATTTAAATTATTATTATTTCAAATACTTTTATTAGGTTATGGTATAATACAAACTAAAAAAATTAATCTTTAGCATATTACTATTAACACATCAGAAGATCTAAAGTAATACTACTACTGTACATGCTACAGGACACCTAGAACAATATGGTGTATAATATAGTTATGATATACAGTTACTATTGTTTACTATGGGATGTATAAGTAAATATTGAATATGCAGGAAGGTACTCTACTCTGTTCCACTGTTTACTGTAGTATTACCACGTTCATTCATTAGAGTCAGTCTTCTAATGAACACATTCAGGTACTTTAAGTTGCACCCGTTACTGATACAGATGTGCAATTACACACCTCACCACAAGCATTTGCCTCACCACAAGCATTTCAATGCATAAATGTCCTGACATGTTGTGCAAATGACAAATAAACCTGAAACTTGAAAACACACACACACACACACACACACACACACACACACACAGCTAATCTAGTCCCTGTAGAAAAGTATTGCCAATAGAAAAGAACAGATGTGGGCTAGAGGGGTATAACGCAGTTGAAGAGCTGTGTTCTGTGGAGTAAAGGTGGAGGTTGAGAAGTTGGGCATGAGGTAAAGTGATCATCCAACATCCCGACCTTACTATCACTTTTGTTGCTGAATGCAATCAAATCTTCACAGCAATGCTCCTCCAAAATGATCTATATACTAAATCTAGTAGAAGGCCTTACCTAGACAGTAGATACAGTTACTCTAACAAAACCAGGATAACCTCTTTTTTTAATACCCTTGATTTCAGAAGAACCTGTGAATGAGCAGGTGTCCCAATACTTTTGTCTAATGGTGTATACGAGTCGAGTTGAATATCCTTTGAATCCTTGCTCCCCTGCAAAACATATAAATGATCTTGAATGTAACACATCCCTATTTCTAATGCACATTTCCCCTTCACCCCTAGATCCTCCAGAACATGGTGGGCACAGCCCTCATCATCCTCGTGGCCATCGGCTTCAAGACCAAGCTGGCCGCGCTCACCTTGGTGGTGTGGCTCATGGCCATCAACGTCTACTTCAATGCCTTCTGGACGGTGCCTGCCTACAAGCCCATGCACGACTTCCTCAAGTACGACTTCTTCCAGACCACATCGGTCGTCGGGGGCTTGCTGTTAGTGGTCGCTTTGGGTCCGGGTGGGGTTTCCATGGACGAGAAGAAGAAAGAGTGGTGAGGAGCCCCCCCCCAAAGCCCCCACCCCTCCACAACCCTCAAATCCACTGCCGAGGACACAAGGACCCACAATCTTTTCACTACGCCAACAACATCCCAGTGCTGCAGCTCGGAGCCACTCTTCTGTCTCACCTGCCTTTTCTGTTCTTTTCTTTTCCCCTTCTTTTCTCGATCGTTTCTCCTGCTTTGGTTTTTATAAGTTGAGAGTGGCCGAAATCTTGAGTTTTTATATGCCCGTTATGCCCCCTCATCCCAGTTCCTCCCTCAGCTAAGGAACGTGCAGCCTGAATATCAGGAGCTGTCCATGAGTTACGGTTGGCTTCCCCATGCTCTCCTAATTGACCTGCCATTCTCTCCCTGCAGATCTCGCTGTTAGCAACTTTGCCGCCTTGAAAAAAATCCCGAAATGTTCCTGACGGGATGCTTCGTTAATGTGCATAGTTGAAGGGTCGTTGGTTTTAAGCCGTTTGGAGATATAGCTGTGAATGTGTACGCCTATAGATTCTGTGAATTGACAGTCAGTTAGTGCTTTGATTGAGGATGAAAGGTGTCGAGCAGTTCTCAAGAGTGACTGATGGGCCGACTGGCTTCAGTCAAGCCTCGGGTTGATTGTGGTACACCTCCTAATAATGCTCTCCTTGTTCCTTCCTCATATCAACCCTCATATCAAACCAATAGCCCTTATGATTAGGGTGCGCAGGGTCTTCCTGTGGTCAATACTGTTCGTGGTTCGAAAGGGGGACGTAAAAACCTATAAACTGCCATCCAGAAACCGCAAGGGTGAGAGTGGTACCGTCACTCGACCCTTCCGACAGTTCTTTTTCTCTCCAGAGCCCTCGATTGGACTGTTTACTGTATACGTCTTGGGGTCTCACCCCAATTAGTCATTTGTCTCGGAACAAGGCAGTAGACAGGGGAGTTTATCTGTTTGAGAAACGCCATATTTTACAGATCTGCACAGGTGGGATAGGCCAACAAAAAGGTCTGTTCATGCATCTGTACTTTGTCTCGCTCTGTGTTTAGTTTTTCTTTTTTTTCTTTTTTTTTTGCTGTCGATGGATAAATAATAACTCATTATATTGATTTACAGAAGTTTATATTGTGTTTTTGATTTATTTTTGTTTTCAGATCATGGCGGAGCAAAATAAAAGCAAAAAAAGACGCAGCAGTCTGGCTGATCCTCTATAAACTCTATGGTTTCGTTTTTTTGGTTGTTTTGTACTTGTGTAAACAAGAGAAAGGTAGGTGCCTCAGGAGCCCGACTCTGCAAACAGAATTCCCTGTTCATGTCCATGATCTCCTGTGGCAGCACTAGTTCAGCACCATGTTCATGCTTGCTTCATATTCCACTACTGCACTAAAGAAGAGCTTCCGATTTTTTACGTAATTCAGTGTAAGCGGTGTAATCAAGGCCGTTTAGAGCGGACTACAGAAACTTACCGACCCTGCTTAAAAAAAAACAAACAAAAAAAAAACACCCAGCCTGGCCTGGTCAAGCTGATCAAGCTGGTGGACCAACATATAGGTCTTGGTCAGCATAGGTTCTCTTTAAGTCTAATGATTTTGACTAAGCTAGACAATCAGCATGACCATCAAGACCATGCTGGTTGTGACCAGCATGACCAAGCTTGTTGATCAGTATGATCACCAGCTTGTTCAAACTGGACAACCAGTATGGCCAGTATGACTACCTGCTTGGGGGAGTTGGTCATGCTGATAGACCAGCTAGTCCATCAAACTCCCAACAGAAACACACCCTATAGCTACTGGACAGCCAGATTAGGCAGCATACTTGCCATTGAATATACATCTCACTGGTGATTTTGGGTAGTAGACAAACCTGATACCTTTGTGTGACATTACCACCACCCCTGTTTCCTATAGCAACCACTATAAAGAAATCCAATTAGGTGTGGATACTATGATCCGTTCCTCATCAGACCCAATAACACAGTGGTTTCTTTAATCTGGTAATGGGAGCTTTCTGTTCCACACACACACAAGCCTGGGTAATATAGAGGCAATAAAACTGCCAGGAATGGCTGAAAGTACATTATTAAAATAATATGGTCACTTTATTGTTTAAAACAAACAAATGCCACAGGTGATTGCTCAGGGGTCAGAGCCCTGGGATATTGCTTGCAGGGTTGTAGGCCCAGCTAATAGAAGAGAAGCATCCTGTTTACTGTAGAAGTGTATAACGCTGCTCCCTCACAAACATCTGCATCTCCATTCTTGACATTTTGAATCTGTCAATTTCTTGATGAATGGACCAATAGAAATGCTCCAAAATAGCTTTGAATGAAGTCTTGTTTCATTGACTTCCATTAAAAATGAAGAAGGGTTTTGCCTTCTAGCATAAAGCCGTGAATTTGGAGATACGAGGTGTCCGACAGCAATGATAAACATGATGACGGTAGAGACGTTTCTGTTTCTGTTGCTTTTAGGGACCAATCGGTCAACCAGCTTTTAGCAAACTGGTCAGTCATCATGACCAGCTTAGGATGCTGCAGTATGGCCGACCCTGTGCCCTGACTAGGGTTGCAGTATTCCAGGGATTTTCAAAGTTGGGAAATTTACCATGAGAATTAACAGGAATAATCGTTAGCTTTCTAGAAATCATCTGGACATACGCTGTACATGTGATGGAGGAATGGACAGTGCCTGCAGGGGTGTGTGTGTGTGGTAATGTGCCTGGGATTGAGGAGCAGCTTTGCTTTTCAACTGTTTTTGTATCATATTTAATTATTTTAGCCAAAATTATGCTTCAGTATATTTTTACCAACTATATTTAAGTTTCTCACCTTTAGCTTTGAATATTCCCATTTCTTTCTAGTCAATTCCTGATTACCTGTTTACTCCCATGGTAAATATGACAGGATATGATGTAGTTCCTTTAAATTATCCAAAAAATCCTATTAATTGTAATTAAATCCCGTTCATTCCCAAAACTATCATGAAAAGTTTACATGTTGGAGTATTTCCAAAGTTCCCGAGTTAAGCTTCCCATGGAAAGACACCAGTAATTTACTGGAAATGTATCTAAAATGTTCCACCTCTTTGCAACCCTAGCCCTGACCCTGAGATCATCTGATTTGGCGTATGAAGCAGAAGAAGGAGGAGAATTTGGTGCACTGTAGAAGTGAAGTTACGCTGGATAAGAAGTCAAAAATCCTGCCCCAGTAATTGGGGTTACACTTAGGGTCCAGCCCATTCCCTTCACCCACTACATGCGCAGCTCTTTACAGGGGTCATCAGGTAGGCCCCCTCTGTCACCTTCCTGCTTCAAGTGTTTTACTGAAGGACTGTAAAGAGCATTAAAACAGTCATCTCCAAAAGGCTCGACAGAGAGGTCTAGTGAGGTCTAGCCCTCCAAGCTCACTTCAGACACTTCTCAAGGCCATTCTGAGCCCCACTGTACTGTTTAGGTAGAAAGACGTTTAAGGGCACTTTCTCTAATTTTTGGGATAAATAAGACAAATAGAACATTACTAAATTAGATATAAAAATTAAACACACATAAATGGGTGATTATTTAATTAGGGGCTCTTTTCTGACAAATGTAATAAAATGAGCATGAATTGTGTTGTATTTATGTCGAGATCATGATTTACATGCTTTACAGTAAAGACTTAATGATGACCAAGACTGAGCTTATATAGAATTTCATTATCTCGAACCCAGGTCGTTCCCACGCATTTGACCAGCAAACAGGAAAGATTCGTTTTAGGTTTTAATTTAAAGTACTGAGTTTAGTTTATGTTTAATCTTCATCTTTAACATTAACAGTTAGCAGTAAACTGCAAACCTGTCATTACCGTCACAACCGTGACGTGTTGCGGTAATGACATGGATTTCCTGACAATACTCAACAGTTAGTCTAATTCACACCTTAGATTCATATAAATAATGTGAATATCTATATACTGCTGTAACGGTATAGACGGTAATGACACTGAATAAATCTACTGCATTATCAGGAGGAATCCAGGATTCAATTACTCCCTTTTTACCTTTTCCTTTAAAGAAGTCCTTGCAGAAATCACAGGCTGTTGCGGGAAGGATGATGAGGTTGGGGGAGGTAATATTTTGTTAGATTGTTGGATAGAAATAAATCTAAATAATACATTTTGTCTTTTTAAAAAATTATTTATTTTTCAAAACATTAAAAAATGGAAATCACAATTTGGGATTTGGGTGCCGAATTTTTGGGTGGTGCAAAAATATGTCATATTTAATATTACATAGCCCTTCAGGGTGTAATGTGCCATGTGCCTGGGATTGAGGAGCAGCTTTGCTATTCAACTATCATATCTAATTATTTTAGCCAAAATTATGCTTCAGTATATTTTTACCATCTATATGTAAGTTTCTCACCTTTAGCTTTGAATATTCCCATTTCATTCCAGTCAGTTCCCATAATTACCTGATGATAAGGATGATAAGGATGATAAGGTTGGGGGAGGTAATATTTTATTAGATTGTTGGATAAAAATAAACCTAAAAAATGGAAATAGAAATCACAATTTTTGATTTGTGTGCAGAATTTTTGGGTGGTGCGAAAAATACAAATATTTAATATCTATAAGCCTTTTATTTTGTAATAAAGTATATCTGACATCTATTTATAACCTGGGGACATACAAGTTCCTCTAGAAATTGAGGAATCGCCCATATATGCTCAAATCTGAGTTTATATAAAGAAAACACACACACACACACACACACACTGGACAAAAGTATTGGGACACCTGCTCCTTCACTGTTTCTTCCACAAAAAGTAAAGAGTTGATCCTGCTTGTGTTGGAGTAACTGTCTGGTCTCTACTCTCCAGGGAAGAAGGTTTTCTGTTAGATTTTAGATTGGAGGAACTTTGCTGTCAGGATTTGATTGCATTCAGCGACAAAAGCTTTAGTGAGGTCACAGTCATCAAGCCAGGGAAACACAGCTCCTCCACTGCTCCACGGCTCAGTGCTGGGGGTCCTAATACCCCTCTAGCCCACGCCTGACATCAGGCAGCATGGTGCCAACAGGTTCAGGTTTGTTGATCTGCTCCAGAGAGTCCTAATCTATTGGCAGTACTTCTCTACAGGAACTAGACTGTAAGCTGTGTACGTGTATATATATATGTGTGTGTGTGTGTGTGTGTGTGTGTGTGTTTGTGTATTTGCACATCTGGGTGCAACTAACCTAAAGCAGCTGAATGCATTCATTAGAAGAGGTGTCCACAAACATTTGGACACGTGGCGTGATAGGAGATGTCCATCATCCTAACGCAATTCCAGCATGCATTACATCATTGGGCAGTATTAAAGAGCGACGTTCTAGCCACGCCCCCGCAGCTGTAAGACGCGATGTGATTGGCTCGCGGTGTTCCTCTGCTCTGACGACACATGAGTATATATATGAGTGTGTATTTATATTGGCGCACGCGGCGCGTAGTGATAGTGGAATCCCACGCGCTGAGTTAGGTGAGTGCTTTATCCTCCTAAACTGATCGATATGATTAATTATTATTGGTTTATTGGGGATATTTTCGGGGCTGGGCATGTTTAAACAGCGGTTAGCTTCGAGCAGCGTGGTGCTGCTGGGGCTCAGTGCTGCTCCGGGTCCCAGCCCTGCTCAGCCCTGCTCAGCCCAGCTCAGCCCAGCTCAGCCCAGCTCAGCCCTGCTCAGCCCAGGGCAGATATGGAGGGAGGCGAGGCGAGGGGAGCTCTGTAGAGCAGGCTGGACCCTGTGTGCTGAGGAGGGACAGGCTGTAGGCTGATCCTGCACCCACTTGTTGATTGTGGTCTTTAACAAAATCACAAAATCTTTAAAAATCTAGTGTTTGCTCTGTTTTCAGTGCTGACCACTTCAGTATGCTCTACAAAAGCTGTAATATTGATTAAATGATGAGGAAATCTTTTTTTTTTATTTTTAATGTATGTATTTATTTATTTGCAGACCTCAGATTTTATGGTAGGTTAAAAAACATAATCTATAATTTAATGATCATTACAGAAGCTATATTTACAGAATAAATGAAAGACTAGCAGGATCCGAAGGCCTCGCCTCATGTATTCCACTTTGGAGCGGCTGTAGATGGTCTGCCTAGTTGTGAAGGTATCTCTACAAGGCTTTAGAGAAACAGGCAACTTGGAGATTAAAAAAATTAAGTATGGAAAATCAATAAAATTCAAGTAAAAATAGACTTTATTTGGTCTGATTTTAGTGGATACCACTCTAATAACTGTAGTATTTATGAAATTTGAGGAAAAGCTGGCCTGGTTCTGTAAAGTTTCCATAAATCGCAGTATTTTCTCAAATCTTGGTTTTGTGATTGCTCAGAAATGACCATTTTTAATTAAATTCTCATCACCGATGGTAAGTTTGTGGAGTATACTAAGGAATAGCATGAGGAGAAGGCCTCACCTCATGTATTTCACTGATTGGCTGTAGCTGGATAGTGTAAATGTGAAGGTATCTCCACAAGGTTTTAGAGGAACAGACAATTTGGAAATCAAAAGGAACAAAGATTAAAAATGAAGTAAAATAAATATATAAAATGGAGTAAAACTGGACTGTGTTTAGTCTAAACTGTGAAATCTAACTTTTCCATAATCACAGTATTTTTAGTTATTGGTTTTGTGGTAGCTGGTTATGATTATTGGTAATGAAAGTCTAATCACAGATGATACATGTATGGAATATGTTAAAGACATTATCTCTACAAGGTTTTACAGATAATTTGGAGATCTAAAATAGTATAGAACTCTCTGGAGCTGATAAATTAACAAGAACCTATTGGCTCCATGCTGCCTAATGCCAGGTGTGGGCTAGAGGGGTATAAAGCCCCCCAGCATGGAGCTGTGGAGCAGTGGAGCTGACTGTGCTCTATTCAGTTCTTTTTGGATCAGTTGGAGAGTTGGGGATGAGGAGGTTGGGTGGTGATCATCCCATAACGCTCTTGATACCAAATGCAATCAAATCCTCGCAGCAGTGCTTCTTCAAAATCTAATAGAAAGCCTTCTTTGCTGGACAGTAGAGACCGTTACTCCAACAGAAGCAGGATAAGCTCTTTTATTAGCACCCTTGTTTTTAGAAGAAACAATGAATGAGCTGAGATGTCCCAATACTTTTGTCATAGTCTTGTCTAATTCTTTTCGTTTGTTAGTTTGTCTTTAACAGTCGAGAAGATCAGAGAACATGTCGAAGGGCACTGTGGTTCTGGCCTACAGCGGCGGACTGGACACCTCCTGCATTTTGGTGTGGCTGAAGGAGCAGGGCTATGACGTCATCACATATCTGGTGGGTGCATCCATAGCAGGGCCAGAAAAGTTACACCAGCCCCACCCCTAATCCTATTTATCCTGTTTATTTACCATCCAGAACTTATTTACTGGTATTTTGACCAACTGTCTGAAACCTCTGAAGCTCAGCAGTCAGATCTCTTGGCAGTAGTCTGGCTGATGATCAGGTTCTCTTGGCCGTGACTCAGGTGTGCTGGAGTGGGATGTTACTGACAGGAATGTGCGGTGGGTACGCGGTTGTGCCTGAGAGGTGAAAGACGTAGTAATATTTGTTTATTTATTATATATTTAATTTTAGTGTGAATCTGTAACCTTACAACGAATCGATTCAGTTATGATTCTTTACAAAAAGATTCGATACATCACAGAAATCTCAAAATATGTTGCGGTTTGATTATTGTGGTAAATTTCAGCTTAAAAAATAAAATGTCGAGATCACATGGATAAACAAGTTGAGGTCCTGAGAAAGCGATGTCTGTTATCCCGGTACATTTACTGGTCTTGAGATCACAAGAAAAGCTGTTAGAACTGTAAGAGAACTGTACAGAATATATAATTGACTCATGGCCTTTCTGTTCTTCTGTAATTTTTAGTGGAGAACACTTTTAATAAGAGTTCCTCAAAATATCCTCCATCCTTTTCCCATCTTTGTTTAATAGTGTACCGCTGGCAGCAAAACTGCCCCAGAGCATGATGCTACCACCACCATGCTTAACAGCTGGTACAGTGTTCTTAAATGCAGGGTTTGACATTTTCCTTTATCCAGTGGGTCGGCTGCAACCAAGAAATTCACAATAAAAATATCTTGGCCTTTCTAGATGTCCATATTTTTCAGTGGTTCCACTTTTAAATTCTTATTATTTCCACAAAAGACAATCTCAAGACAACAGGTTACATTTTTGGAATAACATGTTTTTTTCATGATAACCAGTTTTCCTTGCAATCTCAAGATAACAAAAGTTTTTCATGATCGCAACTTATTTTTCTTGTGATTTCAAGATTAGAGTTTTCTTGTGATAACTCATTTTTCTGTCTCATAATAACAAGCTTTCTCATGACAGCTTATTTTTCTTGTTATATTAAGAAAACAAATGCTGCTTATGATAATTTCTTTTTTCTGCAGTTTCAAGATTCAACGATTTTATTTTCTGTTTACTTAACTAATTAAGTTTTCTTGTTACCTCAAAATAACAAAAGTTCTTTACTTGTGATGACCTTTCTCTTATCTCAAAACAAAACCCGGTAACTCGTGATAACATTTCCTGGCAATCTCAAGCTTGCAAAAGTTGATTTGTCTGGATCAAAAAATTTTTTCCTGAATCACAACTCCATTTTCTTGATTTTTCAAGATCACAAATGCTGTTTTTTCTCATTATAACTTTTTCCTGTAATAACAACTTTATTTGTTGGGATTAGAAAGTGGTTTTCTTGTGATAATTTCATAAATGTGAATGGAGGAACCATTTCCACAGGGTTAATTATGTTTTCTGGACCATTATCTTGATCTTAAGATGGGTTAGATAAGTTAAATTGTCGATATAACAAATATTGATTTCCCAAGATGACAAATGCTGTTTTTCTCATGATAACTTATTTTTTCCTGCAATCTCAAGATAACAAATTACTTGCTATCTCATGAAAACTAAAGTTGTTTTCTCATAATAACGTATTATTTCTCATTATTACATTTTTCTTGCAGTCTTAGAGGAAAATTTTACAAATTAATTGTTTCTTGTTGCCTTAAGATGTTAAGATGTAACCCTAAAATAACAAAAAAATTAACTACTTATTTTTCTCGTAAAATCAGGAAAACAAAAGTGTGATGGAAGGACCATTTACACAGCAATGGAGTTCATACTATTTTATTTCATTCATATAATTTGATTTAGAAATCAGACTGATTATTGAATTGTAGCCAAAAATGAACAAACCTTTTTATTTTAGCTGAATCACCACCTGTACATCACTGCTTCCTGATCCATAGGCACAGTTTAACTCCCTGGTTGTTGGTTGTTTAATTTCAGAGTAACGTATTCTAACAGAGTGTATGTGGATTAGGCCCTGCTTTCATCCCAGTGTGGTGAAGATTTGCCTACAAAGCACTTTCTCTCCTTTGCCTGACTGCACACTGAGTAACTCATAAAAGGCCGGAATTGGGGGCTTTCGCAGCCGTTGGCGTTTCGGGGGCTTTTTGGCTTTAGAGTGACGCAGATAGCAGCACTGAGATCAGACATGTGCATTCCTACTGTTTTCCTTGTCTGAATCCCGGCCGCATGTCGGGCAGTGTGGAATGCTCTGAAGCCCAACCTCACCAGAAAAAGCACCTTCAGAAGACTAATGACACACCAAGGTCCAAGGAGAACAATAGTGCATTCTTATCTTATCATTCTTATTTTTTTAGCTTAACAATAGGTGTGTTCTTAAAGGGCAAATCCACCAAATTTTCACAATTTCTGCATGACCTTCTTCTAGGTGTAAACAATGGCATTCAGAGTGGTTTGATATCAAAGGGGGCATTGTTGTTCACAGTGGTTGTTTACTGTGTCTTACTGTGTGTGTGTGGATGTGTAATAAATGTGTAAGTGTAATATAAATAAATATAGTAGAAACGTCAGGCTCCTGCAGATGGCGCTGCACGAGGATGATTGGGCTATAAATCCCTGCAGGGTGTGTGGCGGGACTCAGACTTTGAGAAGAGTACAGTACAGTACAGTGCAGTGAGTGTCTTGCTGGATGTGGGAAAAATGGGTCACAAAGCAGATACAGTTAATGATTGGCTAAAAGGAGTGATTGCATTTGGGCGTGACTGAAGACCACAGTGTGAAGGAAGTAGCTGAAGGAGTATGAAAGAGTACGGTCAAATGGGTCTACCAGAAGTGGCAGAAATCCCATACCAGTCTACAGGACATTCTCCTCATTCTCATCATTCTTGAGCAGAAGTGAGTAAAGGCCTCCTGATGCTCTGCAGTCACCTGTGGAAAGTTCTTTCAGAAATTGGTGGTAAAGAACCTGCGCTGGCTTCTACAAGCAAGTCTTTCCTGGAGGTGAAGCAGTTGTTGTTGTTGTTCACGAGCTGTGAAACCCACCGGCGGTCCCTGTCTGTCGGTTTCGTCTTTCAGCCACAATTCTGAGGAGAATGTCCTGTAGACTGGGATTTCTTCCACTGCTGGTAGACCCGTACGACCCTAAGCTTCTGTACACCTGCAGATTTAGCCACTTCCTTCACACTATGATCTTTGGCCACGCCCAAATGCAGTCACTCCTTTTACTTTCCACACATCCAATGAGACGCTCACTGCACTGTACCACCTCCTCTCAATCTGTGAGTCCCGTGACGCATTTGCCATGGAATTGTAACACAAAGCAATGGGTAGTTTTAAAATTATGAAGATGACAATATTGGAGATCATTTGTCATAGCAACCAGACATTTAAGAGATTAATGCTTTTAAATACATCACAGAAAGTTGAAAATTCTTGTGAGGTTTTTAACGCAGGCTCCAAATTATACATACAACAAACCTGAAATTAGGTTTATCCCTTTATGCTCATTAATATATCAAGTTGCACCTTGACCAGAAGCTTCTGTTTGCCATCAACAAGCTTCTGGCAGAATTCTGACTGGATTTTTGACCACGTTTTTTGGCAGAACTCCCAAATGTGTTAGTTCTTCGCCCTGACCTGATTTTTCTAGAGCTGAGATCAGAACTTTGGTCATTCCTAAAGCTGAAGCCTGTTATCCATTTCACAACCATCATGTGAGTTTGAGGTTGTGTCTTGCTGGAAAACCCAGTTGCCTCCAAGCTTCAGCCGTCTAGCTGATGGTTTGGGGTCATGCTGAAGATGTCCTCTTTCGTTATTCCATCTACTTTGTGCAATGTATGAGTTCTACTGGCCACACAACAGCCCCAGAGCATGATGCTACCTCCGTTAGGCGTAATGATGTTTACAATGGTGATGTAAAGCTCCTATAACTGTAGACAAGAACACTGGAGTTCCAACAGCTACCAGATCTTGGCAGGCCTGTGACTTGGTGGTTGGTAGGGGTTTTTTTTTGTTGTTTTTTTTTTTTATTCTGATCATCTGAATTCCCTCTAAGCTCGGCTTTGAGTCTTCTTCCAGACCACCTAAAAGTGGCAGCACCTCCCAATAGCTTGATTGAACTGGTGATCTTGGAATCTGCAGCTGTTTAGAAATGGTTCCAAGAGGCATTCCTGACTTGTGTAAACCTACAATCTTCCTTCTCAGATCTGCACTCCTGAGCTCTTTGGACTGTCCCTGTGACAAATTGACCCTTTTTATGTGGGCACAGATAAGCTACCAGGTATAGTCCATCATGATCACTAGCTGGAAGTTAAGAGGTCTTGGTCTGGGCAGGTTAAAAGACATGTGGAACTTTCAGCACCACAGAATTCATAGTCTGGGTGGCCCTATGTAGTTTTTGACCCTGTAACTGAAAACTTGCCAATAATGAAATTTCAAAAAATTGAATATTGCCATGACCTGGCATGTCAGTGATTGGTTTATGTAAATGTCCAAGCACACCTTTATGTGTAGGACTCACTCACTTAACTCACCTGTGCAGTGAACACACACACACATACCCATACACACCAGTGAAACACACACAGTGGACAGTGAGCACACATGCCCGGAGCGGTGGGCAGCCATTGCTGTGGCGCCCGGCGAGCAGAGGGGGTGAAGGGCCTACTTGCTCAAGGGCCCAACAGTGGCAGCTTTCCGAGCCCGGGTATTGAACCCACAACCCTGTTATCAATAGCCTGGAGCTCTAGCGGCTGAGCCACCATATGCAAAAGTGTTTCCCAATCTGTGAAATTCCCTTTTAGAAATGGTCATCCTCAGGCTTTCCGTTGTGCCAATTCTGGGGTTTTCATGGTTTCATTGTTCATCTCATCAACACGCCAGTCAGGTTTTGGAGGTCATAAATAGTGGAACTATAAGACGTGGTTTTGTTGGTTTTCGGTTTCTGCATGCCACTGCATGCCTCGTTGCATGCTTTGTTAAAATCTGATGCCTGATAAGTTGTAGAACTGCTCTGTCTTCTTGTAATGCATTGGCTTCCTCTAATAATTTCCTTCAGCGCAGTGAAGGCTTCATTTCCTCAAAGAGTATTAACAGTAAGGATGTTTGTGTAACTCTGGGGTGGGTATGCATAGTCACACATGTTGTTGTCAGGTTCTCGAGTGTTCTTACGGGAAGGATGTTACAAAACCATCCATAATTTCAGTTCTGTTCGGCTTCTTCCTGCCCCTGGGCCAAACCAAAAGAGTGGCCTTTGGGTTGACTGATTCAAAACTCCTTTAGCAACAGCCTTTAGCATTAGCACCACCTGCCTAATATGGAGTAGGTTCCTCCACAACAGCCACAACAGCTCTGACCATTCGAGGCCTCCACAAGACCTCTGAAGGTGTCCTGTGGTGTCTGGCCCCAAGTCGTTACCAGCAGATCCGGAAAATCCTGAGGTACTGACTGCTGTATGCCCGGAACCAAGGCCTACCTGATGTCCAGGGGATGTTCTGACCCAGTCGTCTATACATGACCGTTTGATTCTTGTCTAAGTTGCTTAGATTCTTACGCTTGTCCATTTTCCCTGCTTTTAACACCTTCATCACCTTCAAGAACATCTGTTAACCCCTTGACAGATGACGCCAGTGTAGATAATCAGTGGTTTTCGCTGGTACTAATGTTATGGCTAATGGAATACTCCACACAGCTGGACTGAGTGGAGTGTTTAAACTAAGTTTGAATAATGGGCTAAGATCCAGTTCCCTTTATTTCATTTCCAGTCCAAGCAGCCATGAACTACAGCTTCAAAAAATGACTCAAAGCTACAGAGAAATTCAACCTGAACAACCCCTGGCATTACCTGGTAGACCACCGAAAATGCTAATACCTAATAATCCAAACCTGGCTTTCGATTTGACAAGAACGAGGAGAACGTCAAGCTCCACTATTGCTTCAGATCTGAGAACATACGCAGTTGTTGTGTCCATCTTTCTGCTGGGAGAAGACCCCTCAACAATGTGGGTCTATAAGGATGTAGAGCTGATCAAGACCTCATTCATTGAATGTGTTTGGGAGGACTTGGGACAGTGAGGAGTAGAAAATGCTCCTTAGACTGATGTTTGGAGGTGTGGGTGAATCTTCATGCAGATTTCTGAACACCCCCACCACCATGTTTAACAGGTGAGGTGGTGTGCTGTGGATTTTGGGTAGGGGATGTGGGGAAAATCTCCTGCAGGGTTATAACAGGAAGCTGTAATAATGGAAAAGGTGGATGTTCTTCACACTCAGACATCTGAAATTGGAGTTTTATGGATTGGGTCATCATGTGGAAGCTGTTGTTGGCCAGTGCTCTCAGGAGAAAGTGAATGCCTGCTGTTCAGCCAACCAACAAGTGTCCTGTGAGTTAAACTTGTGCTCGGAGGTGGCTCAGAGGTCATCTTTGGCCAGGTTAACTTGTAGTAGTGTTAAATGATTTAAAGGAAAGGAACAAATGATTGATCACTCCGTGCTGCTGTGTTGTTTTTCGGTCTGCAGGCCAACATCGGACAGGAGGAAGACTTTGAGGCAGCCAGAAAGAAAGCAGAGAGTCTTGGAGCAAAAAAGGTAATGATGGAATCAGAATACACATATTAATTTCATATTAATGTAAAGGTATTTAAAAGCTGTCCTTAAGGGGGAACTGCGTTTATCTTGGCATAATTGAATAATGAGAGTTCAGTAGGTGGAAGTGACAAACCCGTGAACCTCAAACACTGTCAAAAGAACATCTAGCAGAACCACAACAGTGCTGTAGAACAGGCCGATTCAGAATCCCCAAAACTGTTACATCACAGTTCTGACTCTATATTTACACACCCCAAATTAGCATAAACCCCACCCACTAAACAGCGCTGGTCAAAGTTGGTGACCGCGGGCAGGAGGGCAGTGGAGAGCCTGGTCAGGCAGTACCGGGATGGAGCAGTTGGAACCGGGAATCTCAATACGTCAGAAAGAGAAAGAAAGAAACAAGACAGGAGGGGAAAACACAAGGGGTTAGGAGGAGCGCAGGAAAATGTTTTGGGGAGGGGGGGGTCAGCAGCAATCAGGGGGCAGGGGGCAGCTCGGCACATAGGGGAGAGAAAAGAAAGGAGAAAATTATGATACGGTAAGATTCAAGAAAGACAGGCCTGGGGAAGCGAGGGGCAAAGTGGGGGCAAAGCTAAAAGTTAACCTGCTAGCATCTCTACCGCCATCAGTGTTGAAACCAGCCAATAAAATCAGAGCTTATCCATTTTTTTCATTATTTTAATTTTTTTTTTTTTTCCTATGAGCCCCCTTGTAATGGAAACATCAGTGTGTTTCATTCTGAGATAAAATAACAGGGTGGTAAATTATTAGGCTTGTTAAATGACATCTGAGCATTTTCTCTCTAACTACCTTTTATACATCACAGGACACCTTAAATACTGAATACATGCATTCTGTGGCACCTTTGAGGGTTAAGCACCTCGCCAGATCAAGGCTCCAAGGCTTATTACACACTAAGGTGTAGTACTCAGTAACTACAGGGACTTCTGTACAAACTGGTGGGGCTATTCTTCAGTAATAGAGGTGTAATAACACTTTCAGCCTGCGGACCAGAGGTTTTTAAGGGGTTGAAGGGTCCATATCCTGGAAATCTGACTTTCAACAGTTGTCATGGACGTGTGTATACAAGATTCATGGTGCCTCATTCACTTTCTTCCGTCCATGAACTGGAACTAGGCTGCAAAACAGCCCATTTTGGAAGTATTGTGTTGGTGATGTCACATAAACCAGCACATTTACAGCCAGGCTTCAGTAGTTTAGCTCCACTCATTTGTGCTGAAGTTATAAGGAGTGCTTCTGAATTCAGGGCAGCCAATCAGAACGAGCGTCTTAAAGGCACAGCCTGTTTAATTCCTATGAATGAAGGGAGGTTGGAAAGTAATCATGCCAAAATGAGTTGGCTTTGTGCCCTCACATAAAACACTGAATAAAAAATGAGCCGCTGGAAGCTCCGTTAGGTTGCACCTCATGCTGTCTGTGTGTTTGTTGGCAGGTGTTTATTGAGGACCTGCGCTCTGAGTTCGTGGAAGAGTTTATCTGGCCTTCAGTGCAGGCCAACGCCATTTATGAGGACCGCTACCTGCTCGGCACCTCCATCGCCCGACCATGCATCGCCCGGCGGCAGGTTGAGATCGCCCGCCAGGAGGGGGCCCAGTATGTCTCCCATGGGGCCACAGGGAAGGTCAGTGCACATATCGGACCAGAGCAGTCCTGTAAAAGCTTCTACATAGAGCCTCATTTGATTATCAGCACTAAGTTCTACCATCAGGTTTACAGTCATGTGAAAAAATTAGGAAATCCAGTAAAAAAAAAGAAGTATTTGGACATTTGATCTTCATGTGATTAATGCTGAGGGATGGAGGTGATCTAACTGAACTTAAACGACTAAAGAAATGTCTTTAATCATCATTATAAAATGAAATGAATAGAAATCTGATCAGATTTAGTCTTGATGGTTGAAGTGAGAGGTGAAGATCACCATGGCCAGATCCAGAGAGCTCTCTGAGGCCGTCAGATAGAAGGCTGTAGATGGAGAGGAGTCTGGAGAAGGGGGTTAGAAAGATCTCAGAACTATTAGAAATCAGCCGTTCCACCGTCCACTAAATCACTTACAATTGGAACAACTGACCAACATGGCCAGGTTAGACTATCATAGCAAATCCAGCTACAAGATGGATACAGAAGTCTTCAATAGTCCCAATAATGTCATCACAGACCTGCAGGTAGCTCTCGCCACAGCTCATGTTAAAGTACAGCATCTACCACCAGAAAGGGCCAGACCAGCTTGATTTTCAGGGGAGGCGTGCTGATGCTGCTCTTTGTCTGAGTGTTTCTGACCTACTGATGTGACCCTCTCCATCCAGAGAGACTTACATGTCAGTCATGTTACACAGGGAGGAGAATGTGGAGTTAGGAGTCCTGCCCGAGGACTCTAAGTTGGTGTAGAGTGGGGAACTTGTCTGGCCAGGGAACCATGAGGAAGGCATGGTGTTGCTGTTATCCACTACACCGCACGACCGTAGCAGACCTTAGTTGACTTAGCTGATGCTAACTTTAGGTTCCTGTAGTGTGTAGTGTGGTAAACTGGCCTTTGTCAGTTCTGATTGGCTCTATTCAGGGCTCTTTATGATTTCGGTGGGAAGCTTGGTTTCATTTCCTGGCTAATTTCCATAAATCTTTTTTGGTCAGTTCCCGCCCGACACTACACCCAACCAACAGCCTGTAATTGGTGGATTTACATAGTTGTGTTAGGCAAGTCTTCAGTGGAAAGCACCTGACTGTCTGGCGTCTGGCCTGTGAGACTAGCTCACTCCTAGTGAGTTCACAGGAATCTGATTGGTCGGGTGCATCCAGAGGCATTTGCTGATTGCGGTACTGCTGGCGTTTAATGATCTACGTCATGCCGAACTTGTTTGAACTTGATTTGGTGAAGCGGTAGAACTGTCTGCCCACACCTAAAGCGTTTACCAAACACATGGACTGAAGTAGGTCATGTTTTAGTAGCCTGTGTAATAAGCAGTTGTGTTTTTTAATAAACTGTAGTGTTTTTGCTTTATTATTATTATTATTATTATTATTACTATAGTAAAACAAATATATTATCAACTTTTTACTTATTAGCATTTGGGGTGTTAGAAAATACTTTTTTCTATCTATTTTTATTGTGATTATGATATGTTTTATCTTTAAATTGTAGTTTTATTATTTGTAAATAAATAATTTTGGCAGTATTTAATTTATCAGTTATCATTATTGTATAAATAATATTGTATAAATAAGTATAAACATATTATTGTTGTTGTTACTATTATCATGTATATTATTTTTATTATTATTTTATTATTATTTTTATTATAGTAATATGAATACTTTGTTTACTCTAGCATTTGGGGTATTAAAAAAGACTTACAATTTACAACTTAAATGCATATTTGTATTATCATTATTATCTTTATTATTTATATCATTATTATTTTATTTACAATACTAAGAAAAGTACTATTACATAGTTCTAGTATAAATTAACAGTTTTTATTATTATTATTGTTGTTGTTGTTAGTATTGTTGTTATTTGTTTTTATTATTATTATTGTTGTTGTTGTTGTAGAAACTGAGTTTCTCATTACAAGAAAGTAAAGAAATGCCTGATAAGACTCAATGTTATGAGGACATCTTGGTGTTCTCCTGTCCTCTGCAGTCTTCAGATGAGTTGATGTGGGACAGTATTGGGTTAATATGATCACGGCCGAGAGCTGATTCTATTTCCTGGTCTTTTTATAGCAGCTCTTGTTTATTGGTGTTCTTGCCTGTGCAGACCCACATCTGTCAGGGTGCATCAGTGTGTCTCAGCCCTGGTCCTGGAGGCACCCTGCCCTGTACATTTCAATGGACTCTCTGCTTTAACACACCCCTGCAGCTCTGAAAGGGCTTGTTGATGAGCTGGTTAGTTGAACCGGGTGTGCTGGGAGCTGGGAAAGCACTAAAATGCGCAGGATAGGGTAGGGCAGGGCAGGGTGCCTCCAGGACCAGGGCTGAGAAACACTGGGTTACATAATTCAGTGTAAAAATGGTGAGATTTCTCCACTAGATGGAGGCAAACGCCACAGTAACACCAGCGTAACACAGTGATGTTTATTCCATCATTGCTAATAATGACTTATTAATGAATGTATTAATTCATTTGTCTGTTTATAGGGTAATGACCAGATTCGATTTGAGCTGACCTGCTATGCCCTCTACCCGGAAGTGCAGGTGGGTTCTGGACGCTTCGTTACTCTGCTGGCTCTCCATGTCCTCCATACACTCATCGGTGAAGATCTGCACTTACGTTTTGTCTTTGTTTTTCTTCCCAAATCTGTTATTTTCAAATCAGATCATTGCCCCGTGGAGGATCCCAGAATTTTACAACCGTTTCCGTGGACGGAAGGACCTCATGGACTATGCGGAGGTATACAAACGTGCACGTCACGTCAGCTTCTGAACTCTCAATGGAAGTCAATGTGAAGAGATTTTATTTTTGTCCGCTGCAATGTAAAGAACAACTATGTCCAAAAGTTTGTGGACACCTCTTCTAATGAATGCATTCATTCGCTACTATTGGCACCATGCCTAGTTCTAGGTGTGGGCTAGAGGGGTATAAACCCCCCAGCATTGAGCTGTGGAGCAGTGGAAGAACTGTGTTCTCTGGAATGATGATGACGTGGTGATCATCCAACATTCTGACCTCACTAACTAATAGCTCTTGTTGCTGAATGCAATCAAATCTTCACAGGAGTGCTTTGGCAAAATCCAGTAGAAAGCTTTCTTCCCTGGACTTCTTAATGCCCAACTCTTTTTAATGTACTTGATTTCAGAAGCAGGTGTCCCAATACTTTTGTTCATATAGTCTAATTCAACTCGTGAAATCTTGGTGGATCCGACGAGGACAGTGTGCCTGAGTTGTCAGACAGTTTTAGGGGTGTGTGTGTGTAGAAACACATGCAGTACGCTAACACAACACAATACAGTACAGGCTCTACCGGCAACCTCAAGGGGGCGCTGTACCACACAAGGTGGAACAGATTGTAATTTACACGGATGTATGTTCAAAATCAGTGAAACCAAACTAGATCTAGGTGTCCTGCATTATTGGCGGGGGGTGTACTGAACTTGTGCCATACCGTGACATCCAAACCATGATGTCTGCTACAGAAACCCTGACCTGGAGCTGTGATTGGTCAGGATGCTTAATTTTATTAATTTAATAATTAATTTTAATTATATTTTTAAATAAAAGGGAGAGAGCCACATATCCACATTTCTGGGTGTCACAGCCTGTTCTGTCCACAAGGGGGCTCTTGCTACTTACTTATGGCCCTTTCAGTGCAGCCTTGTGATATGCTCAAATCTACCAAAGGGCCTTTTTTTCCCAAGAGTCCCTTTTTCACAGCCCTGTTGATTAAAATGATGCATATTTCTTTATTTATAATACATTTACCTTCTAAAGGCTCTTTTGTTGCTCCTCACTGTCACAGTAGTTCAGGTATAACGGATGGGCCTGGTGTACTGAATGAGATGTATTGAATGGTGGTTCACATAATCCTGTCTTTCTGTCTGCTTTCAGAAACATGGCATTCCTGTCCCAGTCACCCCCAAAGCCCCCTGGAGCATGGATGCCAACCTCATGCACATCAGGTGAGAACTTGCACCAGAAGCTGAGCAATTCTATTGGACGCTTGACCTTAAAGGAATGCTCCAGCGCTTCGCGATCTAATCTCTGTATCTTTGACTCATCTGTACTCGAACTATTACTCTACTAGATTCCCCCAGACCGCAGTTTCAGTGTGTTTCAATGGCAGTCAATGGGCAGTTGAACAGCACATTTTATAAAACTCTGTACAGTACTGAATGGGGTCCCTTTTACATTTTTAGCAACTGTGGAACCCTGTTTAGTACTACAGAGAAAGGTTTTTTTTTTTTTTACATTAAAACTAGATAGGAGTAAAAGTTCAGTCAAAGAGAACCAAAACACAGAGATCCAGTGATCTACACTATATGGACAAAAGTTTTTGGACACCTCAATTATTATTTCTTCCAAATATTTGCTGGAGTAACTGTCTCCACTGTCCAGGAAAAGCTTCCTGCTAGGTTCCGGAGCATCTAGTAGAACAGGATTTGATTGCATTCAGCAACAAGAACGTTAGTCAGGTCAGGATGTTGGGTGATCATCATCATCCCCAACTGCCCAACTCATCCCAAAAGTATTGGATGGAGCACCACCATCCATCATTCCAGAGAACCCAGTTCCTCCACTGCTCCACAGCTCAATGCTGGGGGGCTTTATATATACCCCTCTAGCCCACGCCTGGCATTAGGCAGCATGGTGCCAATAGGGTCATATTAGTTCTAGAGAGTCCTAGTCTAAGGGCAGTGCTTCTCTACAGGGGCTAGACAAGCTGTGTGTGTGTGTGTGCATGTTTTGCACACGTGTCAGCAATGGATGCAACTTCAAGTAGACATGTAGTGTGTGTGTGTGTATGTATGTGTATGTATGTGTGTGTATGTGTGTGTATGTGTGTGTGTGTGTGTGTGTGTGTGTGTATAGAACTTTACAGGCCCTTTTTTAGTGTGTAGAAGCCACTAGACACTTGTTTAAGCAGGTGCCCGTCAGCTATCACTGGAAGTACTGGCGGAAAAAACAAGTCTGGCCGTGTGTGTGTGTGTGTGTGTGTGTGTGTGTGTGTGGTAGTCAACCGCATGCTACAGGTCCAGCGGAGAGAGAGGAGGTTGAGCAGTGTTGGAGTATTCCTTTAAGTGTCATAAGCTACTGGGGTTGTCTCATGATTGCTGGATCAATACACTGCAGAGGTTCTACTGTACAGACATTGACTCCTTCTTTATTTCCCACAGCTATGAGTCTGGAATACTGGAGAATCCAAAGGTAATAAAAACACACTCTATAGATCTGGTTTGAGACACTACTGTACAGTACTATGCAAAATGGTTTGGGCCCTATTATGGCCGGCCCATAGAAGACCACACATACAACAAGCTGTTAAACGTCAGGTGTCCAGGGCGAATAGGGATCCTCACTCCTGATCCGAGGTCATCCAGGGTTTTCAGGTTCTGCAACAGAGACCATAAAGAAGTGTGTGTGGGGGGGGGACCCAGCACCTCATAGAGAGATTAAAACAAAGGTGGTCAAATGGTGGTCAATATTGCAGCAATCCCAGCTATACCCTGGGAGCCAATATCTACCATCTCTTCTGGGAGTCTACACTGGATCCGTGCAATCGTCATGTCCCAATTTAGCCCAGGTGCATCCCCTAATCACTGCACCTCCCATCTGCCAGCCGTACCTGTTCCACTAGCAGCCAGCAGAGGGCGCACAGGGTCGCAACAGCACTCAGAGTTACTGAGATTGGTGAAAAAGCTGCTTATCTGGGCAGTAAGTGTTTATTTATCTCCTTAGTAAACACTAATATTAGAGTTCGGGATGATCGGATTCAGTGACTCAGGGTTGGAGGCTGATTCAGGCCGCATCGGTCCATTTGCAGTGCCACCCGACATCCTTTAGGTGCCATTGATCGAGGTGATCCTCAGCTGCTACAGACCAACTTCTCCATTTTCTACCTTTTCTAAAGCCACCATAGACAGAGTTAATCTGTGACCTTATTTCAATGAGGGGAACCAAACCGAGCTTTATTTGAACTGGTGAAGTGCAGCGATGTTACCAGTTATGAGCCAAAACAGAAGCTGAAGTTGGTTCTAGTGCTAACTCTCCATTCCACCTTAAATAGCGCTGCAGTTGCCCTGTGTAAACATTTCAACAGCTGAGCGTGACTGATGCGTAGGTGCTTAGTGGTGGTAAATCTGGTGAGCTGCTGCTGCTGCTGCTGCTGCTGCTGCTGATGGAATTGAACACATCCATACTGTGCTGGCTAGAATCCAGCTCAGTTCTTCAGACTAGCTCACAAGATCTCACTACTTTCTTCAGATTGAGAAGCTCTTGCTCCTTTTTACTGGATTTATGTTCACCTGCATCTGTTCTGATGAGATCTAGAGCTCCTACAGTAAAAACTCTCTCACTATATATAGAGTTGACCTATTGCAGTTGTGCCGGCCAGTTTTTTAAAACCTTAAAACCTAGAAATGCAGCACTGTCACATCTAAACGTGGTCCTTTTTGTCGGATTTGATTTATTTACAGTTTCAGAACAGCTTGAAACACTCTTTCCATTGTGTGAACATGTCCTGACCAATAGAAATGGTCCAAGCTTTCATATAAGGATTATATGATTATACCTACCTGCCTCCTAATTATATCAGATTAAATCACATCTATTAGTATAGCGCTTTAACAGCTGGCTGTGTCACAAAGCAGCTTTACAGAATCAGTAATCATTAAAAAGGCAAGAAATCAACCAAATAAGAAGACTTAAGAATCTAAGACTCCCACTGAGCAGCCAAAAGTGACCGTGGCAAGGAAAAACTCCCTCAGAGCTGGAGGAGGAAACCTGGGGAGGAACCAGGAGGGACCTGACCCATCCTCCTCTGGTCTGAACTGCTTTACTATACATTACTGATAAAAGCCACTGAAGCACCACATAAGACTGTTCTACTGCTCAGGTGTGCTGATATAATCATAATATCATAATCATAATGTAGTAGAACCTCATATAATCATAGTAGTGATGGTAAGAGTAATGACGGTTAATGGTGGTGATAATAATCTCAGTCCATTTAGGTTTTAACATGGTCATCAGGCAGGTGGCAGTGGAAGGAGGGTGTGTAGCTGGTCTGACATGGGTGGCTGGGGAGCCTGGTGGTCAGTCAGGTGGGTGGCAGCTGGTATGATACAAGTAACTGGGACCCTAACGGTCAGTCTTCTAAGAGGTCTGGCCGGATGAGCGGGCAGCCTGACGACTCCGGCAGGTCTGACTATAACAGCCTAATTAAAAGGAGAGAGCCAGACGGTAGCACAGACATGGGAACACCCTGAAACACTGGCGTCCATTTGCGTGCAAGCAGCAGGACGACCGCTGTGTCGCAGGCTGTTAAGGGACCTGCTGGCCAGTGCAGAAGGAAGCCATCTAGCTAACAGGCCAGGTAGCGTTCAGTTAGACCACATTTTGGTCTTATGCTGTGGTCCATAATTGGAGGCACCTTTCACACCTTTCTGTGCATAATGGGTCATTATATGAGCAATTACAAAAAACTGTGATTGTATTATTTAAAAAAAGCCATCAGACTGGTATCGACCCATTCCCAGTATTAAAGACTTGTATCAGATTGGGGGGGAAATATCTGGATCGGGACATCCCTGATGATACTGCTAACTTTAGGCCTCTTTCAGGCCTCATGCCTTATTTTGCCCAAACTCTCGGCCTTAATCCAAACTCCGCCTCTGTGATCAGACTGCTCAGTGTACGCGTCCAAATGAACCCAGGTGACCTCTGCCAACCCCTCACAACACACACACTCTCTCTTTAGCTTCAGCTTCATTTTTCCTTTGTTTTTGCCCTCACGGCGGGTCGCGCTGGCCCGCGGAGGAGCCTGGGACAGACACAGACACAGAGACAGACAGACAGACAGACAGTGACCTGTCCTCACAGCGGCCCGGGATAATTTCTGATTTCATGGGAATGCGCGGCCCAGCTGGGCCTCCGGGCTGCCCGGCACTTCAGGGGCGGCCATTGTCTGCCCAAGGCTTCAACGTGGGAGGGGACCCATTTCAGGGTGACACCGTGACACTGAGATGTCACCGTTAACAGTAAAGTACAAAGAGCTCCGTCACACAGACATGTTGGAGAGAGAGAGAGAGAGAGAGAGAGAGAGAGAGAGAGAGAGAGAGAGAGAGAGAGAGAGAGAGAGAGAGAGCCCGTCTGTGAGAAGGGCTAAGCGGTGGACTGTTCATTTCGTGTGTGTGTGTGTGTGTGTGTGTGTGTGTGTGTGTGTGTGTGTGTAGGAATGGGCACAATCACACTGGAGCTGGACTGATTGGTAAACTGTGACGGCCTCCAGTAGTTAAAGGGGAATATCACAGAATTGAGAAATGTTCTGCATGATTAAATGGTTAAGATGTAAACGGACTCATGCAGAGCGGTTTGGTGTGAAACGCTTCGTTCATGAGAAACTTGCAGAGAAAGATTTGGTTACAGTGCTGGTGAATGGAACCAGATGTCTGAAGAGTTTAATGCTACTAAAAGCTTCATGACAAGTTTTTATACCTAATGATTATGATATTACCTAATGCTGCCTAATGTTTTGACAGTTATTGACTGAAACTTTCCATGTTTTCAACATTTCACATTTAACATACATATATTGAATATTATTAAATATCGTTAAATACTTTTAAATGTTATTTTTCAAAATATTTATAATTTTATTTACATTTCTTAATATTTTTTAAACATGTATTTATTAAAAATATTAATGTTATTTTAAAAAAAGATTTATTTAAATGATTTTATTTTGCTTTTTTTTATAAGTATTTTTTCACATTGTTAAATATTTCTGTTTTTATGTTTTTCAAAATATCTATTACATATTTTTTATATTTGTTAATATTATTTTAAAACATTTATTTATTTAAATAACTGTTTATTAAGTATTTGTTTATTTGAATTATTTAATGTATTTTTTCATATTGTTAAATATTTCATATAACATTTTATAAATGTTATTTTTCAAAATATTTGTTACATATTTTTATTTTTATAATATATTGATACATCATACATATTTTGGCAATGGGAAAATAGTCCCTCAACAACCTTTAGTTTTCCCACTATTTTCCCACTTTTCATTACATAACCTCGTAGTGGTCGTAGGTCACTGCTGGGTTTGGGTTCATAAAATAGCTGTATTTGTGTTGTAGTCTTAGTGGGCCTTGGTTCCGTTCACCACCACTGTAAAGAAGTCTTTAAATCTACAGTAAACCATTTCACCCCAGACCCCCACTCTGACTGTTTACACCTCACCCACTGAATAACACAGAAATGTAGAACTGGTGGATTTTTGGTGGATTAACAGTTAACTGGCCTTTACTGACTGTTGATTGAATGACTGTCCCCCACTAGTGCTGATGACTGGATGTACTATTGAGGTCCATAAGCCCACCCTGCAAAAAGGGGTATGGGGGCTACCGAGTGGTGTAGCCGTCTAAGCGCTGGTATAATCATTGGGAGATCACCGGTTTGATCTACAGTGTAGCCACAGCCATCCCTTGCCGGGAGGCCCAGAGGGCATCATTGGTTTCCCTCTCGCTAGGGGCAGTAATAGATAGTTGGCTGGTTTCGCATGACTTGCTTGGAAAAGCTTATCCAGGCAATTAGTCAGTTTCACCCAGATTTTGTTGGGTTTAGGTCAGGTTTGGGTCTCAAAATATGATGCTGTGTGTTGAGTTAGGCTGGACGTGAAGCTTCTCTGTATTGAGCAGTGAAATGACTGATGGGGCCTGAGTAAATGCTGGGTTTTGGACCAGGTTCAGGATGAAGTCAGGCTTGGCATGGGCTGTTTCTGAGTTATCGTACCTGTGCAGGTTTCACAAATCGTCTGTATGTTCTCTTACTTTGTGAGAGAATGAACTATTGTTGATGCTCAGAGTGGTCTGGCGGACTAAGACGCTGCCTCTGGCTGCTTGGTTTGAATCCCAGGTCACGCTTCCTGCAGTCAGCAGCCGGAGCCCAAGAGAGCACAATTGGCCTTACTGTCTCTGGGTAGGTGGATGCGTCTCTCGCTGCTAGCTGATGCATCCTCGGAGAGCGTTGCGTCGGCTGCAGTTGAACAAAAAAAGGCGGTGGCTGGCTGCTCATGTGCCGGTTTATGCCGATCCAGTGTCTGGAGCATTACATGTGATAAGAGGGAAGGTACTAACGAGTGGGTTGGGTAAGTGACCTAAAATTAGGAAGGAAAATTGGGTAATTCTGGTATTAGTGGGTTTGAGTTATGTTTGGTTTTGCAAATATGGGTTGGGTTCAGGCTTTAATTTCATGCCTATCCAGGCCTCTTGCAAAGACTCCGGGACACTTTTACCTATTTCTAGTACCAGCAATGCATGATAAGCCGTGGGCTGTTGGTGTAAAATATCACAGCTGTCTCCATTTTTGGCCATTTTCACTTTTTGACATAACGTGAATCTTGAAGTTGTTCTTTACATCTTGTCCAAATTTCCTGATCAACGGACCAATTGAAATGCTCTAAAATGGCTTGGAATAAAATCTTTTTCTATTGACTTCCATTGAAAGTTACGAAGGTTTTTCCTTCTCCTGTGAAGTTGCTGTTTTTAAGATATCTATATGATGTTTCTGTATGATCCTGAATTGGCCGTTCGCTCAGAGTTGGTGAGTTTATCGTTGTTGTTAATCTTCTGTTCTTGTTTGTATGGTCTTGTTTGATCTACAAAGGAAGTACTTTCCCTCTCTCCCTTCCTTTGACCGTTGGTGTGTCCTGCAGCCAAATTAAAAGTCATTGAAACAGACTGAGTACAGAGACTGAGTAAAAGACCCACTGCCCATCCTTTATCCCTCTGCATGACCAAGAGTGACCCAAAGGACACATATGAAAGGGAGGCGTTGTTGTTTGGTAAACACAAAGAAACCTTTGGTGTGACGCGGAGCCCTGAAGAGATGCTGAAGATAAATGAAACGTGTCTCTGAGCTGGTGGTCAGCTTATTGATGCCCGGCAGATAGACCACTGCCCAGAGGGAAAGGATGCTTGGCTATGTGTGGTCAGTTGTTTCTTCAGAGTTCAAACAGGAATCATGTCCTCTTCATGTGAGGGATTCATGTCGTCTTAGACAGATAGATGTACTTTATTGATCTGTAGGGAAATATGGCAAAGGCACAAATGGCAATATGCGGGGTCCAAGCACTTTATTGCTGCAAGGTCCAAACAGCTGTGAGTCCCAACACTGGTTTTAGTAGAGAGTGTTAATTTTGAAAACCCACAGAATCTTACATTTATAATTTAGATTTACATTAATAGTTTTACTTTAATCAATTAACATTTTGTACCGCATTTAAACTCCAAACAGCAGAAACTCTGTCTTAAATACAAGGGGAGGAGTTGCCTATAAATCTCTGTGGTTGTGTTATTTTAGTAAGTTTTCTTCATAAAAGTACATATTTGAACATGCTTTTCTCATCTCTACTTGTTTTGCATTGATTTATTTAAAAAACTGAAATAATTAAAACAGTGATATTTGTATTAGTTAATAAATTAACAGTATTAGAATTAGATATTTTTAATATGAAAGAAATTATGTATATTTTCTAAACACTGTTATATATATTTTATAATTTAACACATTAACAATATGTAAAAAAATATAAAATATAAATGTTAAAACATAATAAATATACACTATTAAATTATTTCATTTAAAAATATATATTTACATTTGTATATTATTTATGTATATATATTTATTATTAGAAAATATATAAAAATGCAAATATATATATTTTGTATAGAATTGTAAAAGTTTAATAGTATATATTATATTATTTATATTTATTATTATTATTATATTTTTCTACTTTTTTGTTTATTTATGTTTTTTGAAGAAGATGCTTGAATATAGACTACATTTTACTACATTACTACATTAATCTTGGCTATGTTGAACTAAGTATTTTAAGAGGATATTTGTAACCATCGCTAAGGAGGCGCAGACACTGTTTATTTAACTCTATGTTGTCTAGTTTGAATCAGACTAGGGTTAGGGTTAGGGTTAGCAGCTATCCTCCGAATAGGCACTTTCACCCTCTAGCCAAGACTCTGACTTGTTCTCATCTCTAATGCCGGCTTTACATCGAGCCACTTTTAAAGCAGTTTCCACTGTCAGAGTCAAATCCCATCGTTGTGTCTAGAGCTCAGTTGTTTGGTGTAAGGTGGTCAGGATTGCTGTCCCAGCTCTTCAACTCTTTAACTTTCTCAGCTTGATGTTCTGATAAAATCAACTGCATTTATTCTATACAGTTGTTTTTAGTTCTGGCACCAACCAGGGAGCAGCAGAGCAGCTACAGGAACTGGTGAGACATGGGGTGTGTCCAGAAACTTTTGCTGCTGTTCCTGTCCTGCTCCTCTTCTACCCCAGAAGAAGGCGGAGGAATCGAGGAGAGGAAATGAGCAGTAATGGGGGTAATAGGACTGCAGATCCCATTCAGATATGATGATGACTGCTGATGAACTGAGCCTATTACAGTGCTTGCATTCAGCACACCCCTAAAATTCTCCCGAGCCAGTCACAGTTGCTGCACAGATCCAGCACATACACGGCAGTCCCACCCACTTACTTGCTGTATCTGACTGTACGGCATGCATATCGCTGCTGTCCAGTGGCTGTATCTCCGGTTTTGTCCGTTTTTGATTTTCTCCATGGTTTGAACCCTGTGTAAATAATTCTGGGTGAATGGACCAATAGAAACACTGAAAGATAAACTCTTATCTTACATTGACTTAAAGCTGTAAAAGCCTTCTCCTGGATATTCAGCATTTCGGAGATGCATGTTTTTCTTTGGACAGTGAGGATATGTTTTGATGGCAATTAATGTAATTAATTAATGCTTTGTGGGAGTGCACGGTGATATCGCTCCAAAATCTTTAAAAGACTTTTTAGACAAGGGGCTTTTTTCGTCTCCTCTGGAATTGGGACAGGCGGCAACATGGCGTCACTAGGTCCACGTCACAGAGAAGACGAGGAGGATGAGGATCGGTAGGAAAATGCAGTAATCTTGCAAGGTCAGTATTTGTGAGACTGCAGCTGGATTCTTTTTAAGATAATTTCCCTCTATTTTATTATTTTTATTTATTTTAGTTGTCCCATTACTTTAATTTTTCATTTTACAAGGCCTCACCAGAGTCTCCTCCATTGGTGCGTCCAGAAACCCCCTGGACGCACCAATGGAGGAGACTCAGAGGAGGCCTTGTACAATAAATAATGCTGCAGTCTCGCAAATACTGACCTTGCAAGATGCTCAGCCTTTGCAAAACCATAGTCTAGACAAGACAACCATGGACACAGATGGAATTCAGCCTCTAACCCATCTGTGCAGTGAACACACACACACACACACACACACACACACACACACACACAGTGACGGTGAGCACACATGCCCGAAGCAATGGGCAGCAGCCATCACTATGTGAAGGGCCTTGCTCAAAGGCCCGACAGTGGCAGCTTTTGCTGAGCCCAGGTATCAAACCCACAACCCTGTCATCAACAGCCTGGGGCTCACCACTGGCCGATCGAGCGTTTCCTCTACTGTATGGCTCCCATTAAAGTGATGTTAATCCTGTTAATCATTTAAAAGTAGAATAAAAAGATATATTTTTTAATCTGTTACGTTTGAACCAACTAAATAATTTGATGCTCATAATAATCAAGCAGTTAGTCGATATAGCAACTGCTGGCTTGTTTTAATATTAATATGCGCATTATGATGGTGTTATAATATATATGTTAATGTTAATATAAATGGCTAATGCAGACTGGAGGCTAGAAGTAGGGGCAGTGGTGGCTCAGCGGTTAGAGCGCCGGGATATCGATAACAGGGTTGTGGGTTCGATTCCTGGGCTTGGCAAGCTGCCACTGTTGGGTCCTTTACCCTCTCTGCTCCCCGGGCGCTGGAGTTGGCTGCCCACCGCTCTGGGTGTGTGTGTACTCACTGCCCCTAACACGTGTGTGTGTGTGTTCACTACCAGATGGGTTAAATGCGGAGGACACATTTCGCTGTACAGTGCACACAATACCTTTTTAAGTAACCAATTTTAATGACTGCAGCTGTAAAATTCCTAATTCGTATTATTTACTTTATTTATTATTGTCGTAGCATTGTTAGCTTTGTCTTTCACCAAAGACCACTTGATTTGAGGGTACACAAGCCTTGTTTTTAAACCTTCCTGCTCACTAAAATGCAAAACACAACCTCATCAGATCTGCACCACCCCCCTCCCCCTCCCCCAACTTCTCAATTTACCAGCAACTCGCCCCAAGATAGAGAGCGGTAGTGAAAAGACAGGGCGATTTAAACGTCACTTCCAATCCAGTGCCCAGATTTCTCCGCTTTACCTCTCATTCGCATTCGCATCCCTCCATCTTTTCCTCCCTCCTCACCCACCCCACCCACCCCCTTCCAACCCCCCAATCTTTTTTGCTTCTCCCCTCTTGCTCTCTACCTCTCTCACTCACTTTCAGCTCCGGGGGCTTTGATTGAAAGGCAATGAGGCAGCTAACGTGTGGAAAGCGAGAAATTTACTTGCTCTAAGTTCATGTGGCGGCCCTCTCTTTCGGGGGCTGCGCATTCAGGCGCCTCGGAGGACAACAATATGGGCCGGCCCGGATAAAGAGCCGCCGAGTGAGCCGCCTTAGCGCAGACATGATGGCGCAGTTCACGGACCATTTGCCACCAATGCTCCCCCGCTCTCCCTGGCTCTCTCTCTTTCTCTTCTACCTGCCTCGGCCTCTCTTTCAGGGCCGCGGTCCACCTGCAGGGGGTTGGAATTGAAATGCATTGATCTGTTCACATTCTATCCATCCCTCCCTTTCTCTCTTTTTCCACCTCTATAGACACCCTCTATAGTGTGCGCTGAGCTTTGTCCGTGTTAAAGTTCGGCCCGGGGCTATATGCTGGCCATTGGTTACTCTCCGTAGGTAGTAAAATGCCGGGGTCAGGGGTGTTGCTTCCTATGAACTCTTTCATTTAATCCAGAAGGTGAGGGGCAGCTCCAGAATTTGCACAAAAGGGCAAAATGCAGAATTCACTCTACTGATTTGTAGCTGTGCAGCTACTCCTGTTGTTATTTATAGATTTATAGATATATCTGTAGATAATTCTGTCACACAGTGACATATAAGCCAGTCTGTTGGCTTGGTGGAGGTGCATTGGTGGAGGTGATTTGCTGCTAATGTGGATTTCTCAAGGGTTCACTTACTTTTTCTAGCCTGCACTGTGGATTTTTTTCCAGGTTCTCATTAAAAGTCATGAACAGTAGAACTGTTATATTGTTGTAGTGTATTTATCTATAATTGTGAGTTAATGATCAGCCATTTTTATTACTATCAGGCACACTTGATTCAGTTCACCTGTTAATTGCCAGGTTTAGTAGTTGGTTGCCCATGCCAATGGTTTTCCAATGGGTTCACTTACATTTTCTAGCCTGCAATGTGGATGCTTACTCAATGGTTTCTGAAAATAGTTTAGTTAGATTAGGACTTGGATACTGATCAGACCACATTTTATTAGTAATTAGTGCAAGAAATCCAGGTACTTCTAATGCAAAAGTGAGCACTTCCTTATCTCCCTGTAACACGGTCTGTTAGAGCAGGGAAATCATCAAACTGTGCTGAACTGCAGACCCTCATTGCACACTCTTGTTCCAATGGCTTCACTTACTTTTTCTAGCCTGCACTGTGGATGTTTACCCAGTGTTTTCTAAAAAGGCTGTAGTAAGGTTTAGTAAGATTGTGACTGGGAAACTGATCAGACCATCTTTTGTTAGTAATCAGTGCAGAAAACAGTGCAGGTACGTCTAATGCAGGAGTGGGCAATTCCAAGTCTGGAGGGCCAGATACCCGCACAGCTGATTAACTACCAGGGTTAGTAATTCTGGAAAATCAGAACAAGTAGGAAATCAGCGAACGGTGCTGGACTTTTCCAATGGGTTCACTTACTTTTTCTAGCCTGCACCATGGATGCTTAGTATTAGTTTAGTTAGATAAATAGTGACATAGATAGTGATCGGACCCTGTTTTATTAGTAATCAGTGCAGAAATCAAGGTCATTTCAAATCACTCACTTACTTTTTCTAGCCTGCACTCAATATGAGTACTCAATAGTTTAAAAAACGTATTACAAATGATAAATTACATGAACAGTGTAAAATGTACTGGCAACTGTGATTTATGGAAATCTGATGTGAACACGCCATATATATATACACACACACATACATATAGAGTTGATAGTCATTGATTTTGCTGAACTAAGATTAAACACTGGTGGCCAATGCCATCCCTTTTTTGATGTGAGAGTTGGAGATTAGCCATTGCGTGTGTCAGAGTGCGGAAAACTGGGAGTAACTTGTTCCATCCAGTCTGATTTTTACCCTGGAGTGCACCGGATGGCTTTTAGGACAGTCATTTCTCCCCGCACTCGTTCATTGTCTTATCTTGTGACAGAGCGCGCCCGAGCAGAAAATAAAAGTGCAGTCAGAAACGGCGTTTAGTTAAAAGGGAAGGTAAAGAGCGTCCGGGCGCTCGTTTGCGAGTGGCGTCGGCCCCCGGGGGGAGATTAGTTATCGAGTGATGATGTTTGTCTGGTAAAGGTTTCCATTTAAATGCACCCAGTGGTTATTTTGCATAGTTCCCCTGCAATTTGCCTCAGCTCAGGACGCATCGACTGCCGCCTCACAGTAATGTCGGGTAATTGGCAGGGGGTGCCACCGTCCCCTGACGGACACCCCTCCTCCATGCAAATTCAGACACACACACACACACACACACGTATACGAGACAGGAGATGCCTGTGTTTGCCAAGTGGAAATTTGAGACATTTAAAGGGTCCGTCATCCTACATTTTTCCCCCTCTGAGGTCGTAATTCACCGCTGCATGACCTCGCTCTCTTCATCTCCCAGAACTGAACAGACTGATATGCACTATATGGACAAAAGTATTGGGACACCTGCACATTCACTGATACCCTTGATTTCAGAAGTATTAATAAGAGTTTCTCCTGCTTTTGTTGGAGTAGCTGTCTCTACTGTCCAGGGAAGAAGACTTTCTACTAGATTTTAGAAGTGCATTGCTGTGAGGATTTGATTGCATTCAGCGACAAGAGTGTTAGTGAGGTCAGGATGTTGGATGATCACCACCCCACCTCATCATCCCCAACTCCTTAACTCTTCCCAAAAGTCTAGTAAAGTAGATCATTCCAGAACACTTTTATGCAGCCCTTCTAATTCCCCTTCTAATGCACCCATTGCTGACACAGATGACACATCTTATCTAGACACACACAGCTTATGTAGACCCTGTAGAGAAGTCGGCTATAGAATAGGACTCTATGTAGCAGATACACAGAGACCTATAGGCATCATGCCTTATGCAAGGCTTGGATAAGAGGGTGGTAAAGCCCCCCAAAAGCCCCCATTGAGCTTTAGAATGATTGTGGTCCACGAGGTGGAGTGGTGATCATCCAACATCCTGACCTGACTAACATTGTTCTTGCTGAATGCAATCAAGTCCTCACAGCAATGCTCCTCCAAAATCTAGTAGAAAGCCTTCTTCCCTGGACAGTAGAGACAGTTACTCCAACAAAAGCAGGATCAGTCAAGAAGCAATGAATGAGAAGGTGTCCCAATACTTTTGTCCAGAGTATATCATCGCAATTTAAAACCCGGTATGAGTATATCAAGGCTGATGGTTAACAAACGATCTATTGTTTAGTCCTACCCTTTTTTTTTAAAAGCTGATCACCTTGTTTGACCTTTGTTGTATTTGGTCGTTGGCTTAGTTTTACAGTCCTTTCACACACACTTCTGTAGTCTGGGTGAGGGTGTATAAGGTGGGTGGGGGTGTACATACTCCATTTTTCATTTTCCTCTTCCCCACCTGCATGGCTGTCGTCCTCGGCCCCCAGCTGGGAGGGCAGCGCGGGGGAAAATGAAACCAAACAGAGGAGAAAAATGGCACATTGATTTTTTTTTTCCCCTCATTTTTGGAGGATGGGCATTGCTCTTAGATCCTGATGGCATCTTAAAGCTTTCCCTCATCTTCCATCTTCCCCACTCTACCGTAGAACAGGTCGTTCCTCCACCCGCACCAGTTGCCACGTGCGTTCAGTCTCTCTGCTTGTTGTAATATCTGTGAAAATAACCCCTTCTCATTGTTGCTTCCTCATCTTCTGCAGAGTCACGCTCCTTCTGACCTCTATCTGATGACCAAGAACCCTGAAGACGCACCAAATACACCAGATGTGCTGGAGATAGAGTTTAAAAAAGGTGTGTGTGTGTGTGTGTGTGTGTGTGTGTGTGTGTGTGTGTGTGTGTGTGTGTGTGTGTGTGTGTGTGTGTGTGTGTGTGTGGGTGTGTGCGTGTGCGCGCACGCGCGCGTGTTGGTTCCATCATCAGTCACTCTATGTGATTGGAGTTGGACCTCCTGCTGGGCTCTGTGATATTGCTGCTAGATGAAGAACCAGCCTCATCTTCAGCTTTACTGGCCTCAGTTCAGACATTACACTCCTCCTCATCCTCTACTACTCTCACTGCTACACACCCCACTCCTACAGCTCCCGGGCCTAAACACACTGCCCAGACAAACTAGGTAGAAGTGTGGACAGAGGCAGGCTTCATGATCGCTTCTGCTGCTGTTTTCAGCTATGCTAATGTACTGCAGTCCATGACTGTAGAGGACAGAGAGTCAGAAACCACATAATCACGGATGTTGATGAATTTGGGCAATGTAATTGGTGGGGTATTAGCTTTGATTTGTTAGCTGCATTAGCCTCATAGCTTCTATGCAAAGCTTACAAACACGCTATGACCCGAGAGTCGCCAGGCCATCGGCAGCCAGAGCTGGAGAGAGCACAACTGGCCTTGCCCTCTACAGGTGAGTAGATGGTGCGCTCATTACCCCAGTGTGATGCTGGCCAGTCTGCTTTTCTCTAAGTGTGTGTGTGTTGCCCGGTGATATTGCAGGGGGGCTGGTTGTGCATGTGTCAGTCCTCCCCCTTCCAGTGTTGGGAACAATACATGTGATGGGGAGAGTAGTAACAAGTGAGTTGGCTAATTTAACATTGGGGAGGGAAATTGGTTTGGAGGTTGGGGGTATTACTAATGCAGGGAGAGCTTGTAGAACTGATAAAAAAATTTGTGAATACATTTTACTTACATGGGAATGGCCAGAGTTATAGGTTGTACCTCAGTCAGCCACCAGAGGGCATAAGGGCATATCACTTTTTAACCCCTGCTATACTCCTGCTATACAGTCTATGGGCCTACTCCCAGCATTCAGGTGATTTTTAAGCTTGCTGTGTCTTCGTCTTGTCAGAGTTTGAGTTAACGTTTTCCCACAATGCTCAGCTCCTCCCTGTATGACCCTCTCTGTAAAGCGGCTGACATGAACTGAAGAGTGCCGTTCCTTGCTGAGAGTGAGGGGAGTCAGGAGCCTGAGCTGAAGCGGCTTTGGCTTCGGTACCACATTTAGCCCCCCCCCTCTCAAAAAAACATCCAAACCCCCCCAAAATGAAACACTAACTTACTAATATCTGAATAGTCAAATGTTTGGGTGCAGTCCTAGCATCGTTCTGATTGCAGCTTGAGCTTAAAACTAAAGAAGCAGGATTCGGACACTGGCCGAGTCTTGGCCGATTGAGAACATCTGGGGTAAGTGGGAAAACTTGAGCGCACAGTTCATTTCAGCGCTGGCGAACCTCGGCGAGTGCTCATTTTCTCAAGCCCACCGCTAACGTGATTGGACCAGACAGTGATGTCATTGTGCTCTTTAAGCCAGTCAGTCTATGATCCGCTCTCCGATGCGCAATCAGTATTCATAGATATTTTAGCCACCTCCATTTAGTGCCCATGAGAAAAGCTGGTTTACTGACACTTACAAAAGACCCCCCCTCTCTCCACCCACTCCTCCTCCTCCTCCTCCTCTTCATCCTCAAAAAAAAATCTAAGGCCTAAACTTCTTATTCTGCGCTCTTTTCTTCGCCTCTTACTTTCTCAGCGCTTTTTCTCAGTGATTAAAAAGAATTTTAAACCACCAAACCTTTTTCCTCTTGTCATTTTACAACCCCGACCCCCAAGGCCCCCCCGCCCCACCCTCGCCCCATCGCCTTCACTGCTTTTCCTCCTTTTTCCATGTCTTCTCCCGCGCTGTGAAAGGGGAGAGATAGGGTCCCGAGGACGAGAAAGAGAGAGGAAAAATGTAAAGCTTTAATTTTTCCTACAACTGTGTCTGCCGGGCCATTGTTCTGCCTAGTGGTGCTATTCGGACCGAGAGGCAGGAGGGAGAGAAAGGAGTGAAGGGGGCGAGTGAATGCGCTCCACATTGATGGACCTCAGAGCGAGCGAAAGAGGGAAGGAGGGGAGGGGCCAGTGGAGGGACTCCTGCGTTCACGCCGTGGTTTAATTTATTTGAACTTTTAATCTAATTATTAGCTATTTGGGCCGATCCCCGGCTTTATTAACGGGGCGAGGCCTTCTCCTCCGGGGCGCCCTCGTGGCCCGGGGCGTTTAGCAGGGGATATGGGAATGGGCCGTGTGACAAAAGCTCTTGTCTGAAAATATTTTGTCAAGTCCCCCCATTTTTTTTGTTGTTTTTTTTTAACATGTCATTCTAACAGGGCTTTAACACCCCACGGCCAAGAAAGGCCAGCCCGAAAACGCTCCATTCGGCCGTGATTGGCAACTGCAAGCATGCTAAATGCTAATGAGGCACCCAGATGCAAAGAACAGGGGGTGTGCGGGGTAGAGGACCATCAGCACTTTCAAAAGAGTCCTCGTCTTTCTTCTCCGTCCCTCGCTCAGCGACACACAACACCCCCCTAAGCCTGCTCTATTGCATCTCTTTCACCTTTGGCCTCTGAGTTGCTCGTTTGCTGCTATGAATAAGTGCCCTATTGACAGTGATTTATTTATGGGAGGCCTGACGGCACCACGCTGCTTTTTGGTGCTACTGGAGAATGCTAGGTGTTCTAGACTGTGGCCTTCGTTCCGTCCAGGCTCTTAGTTTGGTAACAGCATATTGACGGATAGATGGGACATCATTCACAAATCATATAGATGGATAGATGGATGGATGGACAGACAAAGCAGACATTTAGACAGATGTAGACAGAGGGAGGGATAGAGGGTAGAAGGATGGGTAGAAGGTAGCGGGATGGATGGAAGGATATAGAGAAGGATGGAGGTATGGATGGATGGATGGATGGATGGAAGTATGGATGGATAGAAGGATGGAAGGATGGATGAATGGGTGGAAGGATTGAAGAATGGAAGGAAGGATTGAAGAGGGGAAGGATGGATGAATGTGTGGAAGGATAGAAGGATGGAAGGAAGGATAGAAGAATGGAAGGAAGGATGGATGAATGGGTGGAAGGATTGAAGGATGGATGGTAGAAGGATGGATGGATGGATGGATGGATGATGGACGGATAGAAGGATGGAACGATGGATGAATGAATGGATGAAATGATTGTAGGATAGAAGGATGGATGGATAGAAGGATGGGTGGATGGATAGAAGGATGGATAGAAGGATGGGTGGATGGATAGAAGGATGGGTGGATGGATAGAAGGATGGATGGATGGATGGATGGATGGATGGATCTCTCTTTCTTCCTGCTCTTACTTTTCACTTTTTTTTCTTTATTTATTTTTTCTTATTTTTTCATTTTTCTTCCTTATTTAGTTTTTTCACTTGTTTTTCTTTTTTCTTTCTGCTGTTTTATTTCTCCTTTTTCATTTCTCTTCTTTTCTCTTTTTTATTTTAATTTTTTTCCTTTTTTCCCTTCAACTCTGTCCTTCTTTTTGTCCTTCATTATTTTCTTTCTTTATTCAAATCCTTTCTTTCTTTCCACACTTTCTTACATTCATTTTTACTTTGTTTATTTATTTTATCGTTTTCTTTTTCTCTCTCTCTCTCTCTGGTTGGGGTGTGTGGGTAAGTAAGGAGGACATGGTGGCACAATGGTGGGGGTGTGTAATTAAATTAGGAAAGGCTCTGCTCTCGATTTCACAGCCTTCAGAGTGGCGAAGCTTTTGAATTTATAAGTGCTTTTCTTCAGAACCCATTGAGGTAGCTTTACTCACACTGCCATTCACCTCTTCCCACCACTCCTCCCCAATCACCCTCTACGCTCACACTCACCATCACCACCCCAGAGCACTCTTTACACTCAGCTAAGACTAGCGGGCTGCCCATGACCAGATTCTCATGACCACTCTAATGTTACTGACCATTTCTCAACCTCTCCATATCTCCTATAAATAAGCACTTTTTGTTACTGTGCCTTTAGGACTTATATATGTGCAACTGACCTCTGTTCTGATTGGCTGCCCTGGATTACACCTCATTCTAAAAACACTCCTTATAATTTCATTGGAAATAGGCGGAGCCAAGCTGCTGTAGGCTGAATCGGTCATTGAGGTGGAGGTGGAGTGGTGATTTTGCGAGCTTGTGTTATCAATGCCCATTACTGGATCAACTGGGTCTGGCTGAAAGGGCCCTATTTTGAACTCTGGGTTGGTGAGGCTCTCCCAACTTTCAGAGTAGGAAATCTGCCTCATGGGGGCATTTCCAACTTCCCAGTTCAAATAGAATGCAGCATTAGTTTCTCAAGCGTATGGAAAGTTGATGGGGCATTATGGGAAATGTAGTGTGTGTATGAACTTGCGTGATAAACTGTGTAGTTCTGCTGCAGCGCATTGATTTTAGTGGGGAACAGCAGCACATGTCTCAAGAAAGTGGGTCTAATGACGCCCCTGAGCACCCCTGGCTCCGCCCATTCATACTGAAGTCATAAGGAGTGTTTCAGCCGGGACTGCTTTTAGAATGAGGTAGTTCTGGTGTGGAAAATGCAGACTTATGCATGTGTCCTTCCTTCTATGACAGGTGTGCCAGTCAAGGTGACCCATCTGAAGGAGGGCAAGACCAAGGACACTCCACTGGACATCTTCAGCTACCTCAATGAAGTGGGGTAGGTTACAGTGGGGCCAGAATAATAGTGCTTCTGTTCGGACCTGGATCTTAAATTATTAAGTCGTTGTTTGCTTAATAATATCCATATTGATTTTGACGTCAGTCCATATATATATATATATATAGTCCCAGAGTTTTACCAAACCAGCTCTTTGAGGCCAGTTTGATACGTGTAGCACTATTTTCAGTGCTGTTTAATAAACATATGTTCATGGTAATGAATGTGCTCCGTTTTTTTCCTCTCTCAGTGGAAAGCACGGAATTGGCCGCATTGACATCGTAGAGAACCGCTTCATCGGAATGAAGTCCAGAGGTACTGTCTTCTTCTTTACTTCTTTCTGTCCTTAACCTGGGTTTACAGCAACAAGACAAGACATCCATATTCTCCATTAGTGCTGGACACCTTTCCAGAAATCTGGCCTCCGCCTTTAACACATTCGTGCAGTGAACACACACACACGCGCACACATACACACTAGTGTTCAAACACACACACAGTGACAGTAAGCACACACGCCCGGGGAGCAGAGAGGGTGAAGAGCCTTGCTCAAGCTCTAGGGCCCAACAGTGGCAGCTTGCTAAGGCCGGATATCAAACTAATTTACCGCATTATCCCAAATGTAGCCAAACGGCCAAGACATGTGGTTCGGTTACTGGTGTCTGAGGTTTGGAGCTAAGAGGCTAATGTAGCTAACAAATCGTTTGTCTTAAACTCAAATAATTTATCATGATTTATCACTGACCATCAGATGCAGCACAATCAGCGTAGACGTTTGGTCTGATATGTGCTGGACACACTGGACTTGGACTGTCCCCAGTGTCGTCTCTGTAAACGCACAGCCAAATATTTATTTATTAATTTATTTATTTTATGCATCCAGATCTTCATTTCATTCTTTTGGAACAAGGTATCACTTACTTTAGTCTATAGAGGGCATGCACATGATGTCACAGGTGGCAGGGGTCACTGCAGCCACTCCCACTGAGCGGCAGCATTAGCCTTCAGCGTGAATGCCGCTAAAACCCCAATAGGAGAAAAAGCTGCTGTTGGATTGGCTGTACAAACAGATTCAGCAGGAAGTCAGAGCTTGCTTTTACAAAAGAGAAGGTAAACAACTGAATTTGCTGCAATTCACAGTAACAGCTGGAATCCAGGCATCACAACATGTGGGAGCTCATTGAGTGGTGAAGTCGTGCCCTGAAAACAGGTGGGGAAAGAATCAAGCCTAGTTGCGAGTTTAGCAACATGCTAAGTTCAATTAAAAGGGAAAGCAGGCAAACCTGGATGAGCCAGTCTACTGAATGAGCCTGCAAACAGTGGAAAATACTCATAAGGCCATTCCCTCGACTCTGTGCTCTCAGATATGAGGCTTTATCCTCTAAACAGGTGTGATCTGAGCCTCAGTTAGCTGGACGTTTCTGGCTACACATCGCCGTCCATAGATCATTGATTCTTTAGTAACTGATCGATGTTGAGTCCAGCTGCCCTTAATTTGAGCAGATAATCACTAGTCTTAGTCCCGGTTTGGCTGTTTTCCCTAATTAACGCTGCAGCCAGGCCGCAGAACAGGTTTACTGGATTACAGAGACATAATGACAGTCTATGTCCATACAAAGCACATGCCTGATGCCAAACATCATGGAGAACCACCAAACCCTGGTTTTGCAGATTTGTATAGATAACAGTGAGTCATATTAGAGAGCACTGACCAGCTCCACAGAGTTGGAGGTGGATGTGAGGATGTAGGCACTTGCCAGGTTTATTAGCAAATTAGGTTTATTGGCAGAATGTCCAAACTCTCAGCTGTTTGAAATGAACCAATCGAACGCGACCAATTAAAATATCTATGTAAAATATTTAACATGTAGTCTCAGAACTACTCAACCCCTTCATGACGAACGTCTGCAGTACTTCCAGCTTTCCTAAAGCCCGTTTCTCATGGGCAGAGGCCTCTAGCCGCCTTTAAATCCCACCAAAGATTAAGTGAGAGCCACTTTACCTACTGTGTGAACGTAGCCTCAGCTCCTGATACATTTACATTTATGGCATTTAGCTGATGCTCTTATCCAGAGTGACTTACAAGGTTACTCGTATTACAGAGGAGGGCCAGTGTAGTGTTAGGAGTCTTGCCCAAGGACTCGTATGGGTGAAGCACAACAATCAGTCACCCAGACCGGGAATGGAACCCCAGTCTCCCACATGGTGTAATAGCTCAGTGGCAGGTAGTGGTGTTATCTGTTATGCCACACCAACAGACCACACTGTCCACCTGTTAGCTACATCCTCCCAGCAGCTCCAGTTCAGAACTAAAGAAGCACCAAACTTCAGACACCAAACACGCCTTGGCTAATGAGCGACATTCAGAGAAACGGGGGAAATTGTGTGCGTTTGATTTTTGACCAGGCTTTAACCTTCTTTTCAGCTTCTGTCTGGACTGAGTGGGTCTGCTCCGGACCCTCAGACTCTCGGTTTGTCACAGTAATCTCCGTCACACTGCTCTGACTGGCAAATTGACTCTCCGCCCAGTGCCTTTGCTGTCTGCTGTAGAGTGGCAGGTAGAAATTGGAAAATCCAGAACATTTTGATTTGATTTTTATTTATTTATTTATTCTTCTGTGGCGGTCCTTCACACACAGAAGCTGGGACTGCTCCACCGTGCAGGCAATCGGAAGAGGTGGGGAAAGCGAGGCGAGGGCAGTTTGGTGCAGGAACTGCGCTGACAGCCTGTGTTTATAACAAAGTCTGCAGGAATGAAGTGCAGCGAGGGTCCGTGTGTGTGTGTGTGTGTGTCATGGTGTGTCTGATGGGGTGGTGACAGCGTGGGTCATCTGAGTGGCAGACTGGAAATAGCTTGTCAGTTGACAGTTGTCAACTGAATAATACCACAAAACAGATTTGCGGTGGACCTGGAAACCCATGCTTTCTGACCATTAGCATTTGTTGTGTGAATTTGTTGTTTCCCGGCTCGAGCTACCAGTCAGCTGTCAGGCTGCTGTCACTCGGGGTGCGTGTAGGGCAGTCCAGTTGGGATGGCAGCTTGGAAATTCTGAGCAGGCCGCCTTAGGGAATGCTGTCCACCTGTAATTCCACATCTAACTCCTGTGCTATTGCCCCTGGTCAGACCATTCAGAGACTCCAGTGATGTCCCCCCATCGCTACGCTGGACAGTAAAATGGATCAGTATGTGGAATTGGAGCTGATTGGCTGAGCTTAGGACCTTCTCACAACAACTGAATTATGCAAAAGTATTGCCCATACAATTAGGCACACTGAGGATCACCATACCTAATGTTAGTAGCATGGGGTAGAGGGGTATAAAGCCCCGCAGCATTGAGCTGAGGAGCAGTGGAAGAACTGTGCTCCATGGTGGGATGAGGTGGGGAGTTGGGGGTTGAGTTGGGGGTTGAGTTGGGGGTTGAGTTGGGGGTTGAGTTGGGGGTTGAGTTGGGGGTTGAGTTGGGGGTATGACCATCCAACATCCTGACTCCACTAACTTCAGTTGGGGGATGAGTTGGGGGAGAGGTGGGGAGATGACCATCCAACATCCTGACTCCACTAACTTAAGTGATGGATGGCACTCCATCCACTACCTACCTGACCTCACTAAAGCTCCTGTGACCGACTACAATCAAACTCTGCTCATGGCAATCTTCCAACATGTAGTGTAAAGCCTTTCCAGACAGGTAGAGGCTGTTTCTGCAGCACAGAGAAACCAACTCTTGCTTTATTACCCTTGATTTCAGAAGAAACCCTGGATTAGCAGGTGTCCACATACTTTTGGCCACATGATTACTGGTCGTGGTCTCACTTAAGGACCACTGACACTGCTGTGAGTATTTGATTGCATTTAGTGACAAGAGTATTAGTGAGGTCAGGGTGTTGGATGATCACCATCCCACCTCATCCCAGAAGTTTTTGATGGGATTGGGGGGGGTGTCTATGGCTGGCTATGGGTGGGTTGTGGGGGGCTATGGGGGGTTGTGGGGAGCAGTTGCTTTTGAAGTGTTGAGGCCTGGTGATAATTGAGGTGTATCTGCTCAGATAGCAGTAAGAATGCTAAGCTGCAAAGCTAAACCTGTGTTAGCAGGGCGAGACGCCCAAAGGGCCACAAGCCCTGACCAGGACACACACCTGTCTCCGTCTCTGTCCCTGTCTCTCCCCCCTCTACCTTTTTGTCTCCCTCTCTGCCTCACACTTTTTTTGTCTCGCTCTCTCTCTCTCTCTCTCTCTCTCTCTCTCTCTGTCACACACACACTTTTGTCTGCTTCTTTCTTCGTCTCTTTCACACATTATCTATATCTCTCTCTCTCTCTCTCTCTCTCACTCTGTGTAAACAGAGGTTAGATCAGTGGTGTGGAGCGGAGCTGATGAGTGCTGCTGCTGGTGTTGGAGGAGGTGATCAGAGATAGATGATCAGACGCTGTAAACGGAACTGAAACACTTCGGCTCTCGGCTCGTTCAGCTCTAAATCCACTCAGTCTTAATGTATCAGATTGCCCCTTTCAGTGCTTAGGAGATCAGACCTTCTCTAAATCCTGTTTTGGTCAGGAGGCTCTGCGGTCATTCTCCCACAGTTCTTTCAGTGTGGGCCTCGGGCCTTTTCTCAGACGACCTCTTAATTCCAAAGTTACAAAAACAAAAGAGTCTGAAATATTTCTGCTTTTAAGAAGCTGTTGTTATCAGAAATGTGTCCGCTTGACCCATCTGCAGGTCAGAACTCCTTCTATCACATGAGGGGAGGCCTTCCTATTCTCAATCTCAATGCTGGGGGGCTTTATACCCCTCTGGCCCACGCTGGGCATTAGGAATGGTCCCAAGAGGGCTCCCCCTACCACACAATGCTACCAGTGCTGTGAGAGTGAAGGCTAACATGCATTTCCTGGCACTGTTTTGAGCGATTGGGAGAAAGAGAGGACTAAGCTACCCACACCGAGAGAGTAAGGCCACTCTCTGGGACTCATGGATGGGATCTAACCCACAATAATAGGGCCAACATTTAGACAGCTCCACCCCTCTGACGCCTGCTAATAATTTGCCCATACCAGTGTGACTCCGGCATTATCATGGGTCCCGAAATCTGTCGTGTCCATATGATGAACACAGCTACAGGAAACACTCATCTCCTCCTTCTTCTGTTCAGTGACGGCTGAGTGAAGGCTTCATTTCTGCATAGGTTAAATATCCCCCACCCCATACACACTCACTCACACACACACAGGGGGTGTAAATTACAGGTTAGGGAGAGCCAGGGCTGTAGATCCTGGCAGCTGAGGGCTCTTACCCTGTCATTTTGGCTCATCAGTCCATAGCAGGTGATGGACAGTGTTCTGGTCAGCGTAGTCCGTCATGATTACGATGATGCTTGGACACGAGGCCAGGCTGAGACCCTTGAGCAGATAGTGTGTGTCTTTGACACGTATGAGTGAGGAATTGTTAGTTTGGGACAGTTTTGCTTTCTTTTGGAATTTAAATTTCCTCAAATTTCACTTTTGAATGAAATCTAATGGCCTATGGTAGCTGTGGACTAATCCTTTGGGGCTTTATGGTCATGGGGCAAGTTTTGGCCCAAAGGTTGGGTTAAAACTGCTTTGCTGATTAAACCTGAATGGACTTTAATATGGGAACTAATTGTAAACCACTGAAGACAACATGATCATTTACAGCATGACTAACAGCATTTTGGAAAGCTTGGTGCCCAAAGGCCTTCTACAGGCAGTGGATGTCAAATCTGATCTGCATTGTCAATGCAACAGTAGGGAACCCTCCAGGCCTTCTAGGCCTCCAGAGAAGGTCTAATGAAACTGTTTTAGTTATTTTATTAGTTTATATATTGCTTTCATCATTAAATTCAGAAACGTAGAGCTAAAATCTTAAAACATCAAACCTAAAAATGGTCCATTTAGGACAACCAGGACAGTTAGAAAAAATCAGACTAGCTCTGTCATTGGTTAGGCCTTCAGGAGCTGGACAGAAGGCCTTACACCTAAGATTAAAGCAACATTGTGTAGCAATTTTACCTTAAATAGCAGCTTCAAAATGATACAAATACTGACCTACAATACACAGAACAGTGCCACTATCGTTATTACTCTGGGCTCAGCACACTGCTATTGCTCTGTGGTGCTTACACTTTGGTGAAGTGGGCAGGAAAACGCCCACCAGAGTCATATTAGTGTAAAATCCTGTGTTATTACTGTACCACCTCAGTCCACATGCTTCTTTACCTTTCAGTGATGGTTCTGTGTCACTAAAGTTCCTAAAGCAAGTCCTTTAGGAGTGGCTCAAAGTGTGAATTCCACTTCAGAACAGTAGGAGGAGCCCAGGAGCAAGAAATGCCAATTCTCACATAATGCTGCTTTAAACAGCAACATGATCAGAAACTGACTGGGACGTTTTTAAAGGGAGGGACCAGCTTTATCACTCTGTCGTCTTATGGAAGTCCAACATACTGATGTCACTGACCACAAATGTGAGCAATGGCCAAATGAATATGCATTAGGCTGCGTTCACAGGGTAGACATATTCCACAAAAAATGCATATGAAACGTAGGCAAAGAAGCAGCCGAGAAGCAGGTGGGACGTTTATGGGTGGGAAGTTCAACCCCATGTCTCACTTCACAGTAAATGCATTACAGAAAGAGGAGGAGAAAGCCAGTCTCCTGTGTCTTACCCTTTTACTCATTCCCCTTTTTTCCTGCTTTTTACACCTTCATCACCTTCAAGAACCGACTGTTCACTTGCTGCCTAATATGTAGGTCCACCCCTTCACAGATGAAGCCTCTGCAGAGGAAGATAGTCAATGTGTCTTCCACTTGTCAGTGGTGCTAATGTTATGGCTGACCGGTGTAGAACCGGTCTTTTCTACAGAACCCCATGCTAAAATTGTTTGTTCCTGGTTAAGTGGTTCTTCACATACAAGAGGAACCTTGTCTTTTCTTCTAGAATATCTAGCACCAAAAAGGGTTCCACTAGTTTAACAAGTCAGAGAACCCTCTTTAAGCACTTTATCCATATGTCCTAAACACTAGTCCCGGTTACACCATTGTTCTGTAGGACATATGACCCTGTGTTCCTCAAGAACTTGTGAGTTTTGATACACTTATGACTTCAGCTTCACCCTTCTCACATTTCTGATGTTCCTGCTCTGTTCTTCTATCTGTCAGGTATCTACGAAACTCCGGGAGGCACTATCCTCCACCACGCCCACCTGGACATAGAGACGTTTACCATGGACCGGGAGGTCAGACGCATCAAGCAAGGCCTGAGCATCAAGTTTTCTGAGCTTCTGTACAACGGTAAGGAGTGTGTAGGGATCTATGGAGAGGTGTAACACTCGCCTGCAGTCCATGCAAGCACACATTCAGTCAATTCGGTCAGTTGTCAGAGGACTTCTTTTGATTTAGTGACCCTGCGAAAGATCAGAATTGGGGTAACCGCCAGTTCCACAAGCCCAAAAGCTGAGGCCTTTACAGGTTCTGCTCCAAAATAATCTAGAACATCTGCATCTACATGCAACCACTGGTCAAACATTGACTTCCACATGAACCTATTGGCACCATGCTGCCTAATGCCAGGCGTGGGCTAGAGGGGTATAAAGCCCCCCAGCATTGAGCTTTGGAGCAGTGAAAGAACTGTGTTCTCTGGAATGATGGTTGGTGGTGCTCCATCCAGTAATTTGGGGATGAGTTGGGGAGCAGAGGATGATGAGGTGGGACAGTGCTCATCCAACATCTTGAGCTCACTAATGCTCTGGTCGCTGAATGCAATCAAATCCTCACAGCAGTGCTTCTCCAAAATCTAGTAGAAAGCCTCCTCCCCTGGACAGTAGAGACAAAGTTACTCCAACAAAAGCAGGATAAACGCCCTTGATTTTAGAAGAAACCATGAATGAGCAGGTGTCCCAATACTTTTGTCTATAGAGTATAATCTTGTGTTTTTCACTCAGTGAAACCAAATGAACCGAATTTTTTGAAAGATCCAAAAGCTCAACTAGTCACACCCACAGTTGTAGCCTTTTGGGCTTCAACATCTTTTTAAGAGATAAATGGATGATCAGTGATTGGACTGGATTAAGCTAAGAGCTAAGAGAGGAGCAGGTGTGTGTGTGTGTGTGTGTGTGTGTGTGTGTGTGTGTGTGTGTGTGTGTGTGAGAGAGAGAGAGGTGAGGGAGGGGTGAGAGAATGAGAGTTAGTTAGTTATGAGATTTAATCCATATTTCAGCATAAATAATAAAGTGTAATCTACCCTCTGAGCTCAACAGTAGCGACGCTGTGTTTACATCCCTACATAAAAGCGCTAATGCGTCACTAGGCTCTGTGAAGAGAGAGATCTACGAGATGATTCATTTGCGCTTAATAAAAAGATTAAGGTGTCAGAGTTCGCCTTGATATATGTGGCAGTTGTCATTTCTTCTAATAAATGCTCTAAATATCAATTTATTACTTTGGAATTTAGGGGAAATGTTAATGGTTTATGAAATACACTGCAAATGTTAATTTCCTTAAACACATTGCCTAGAAATAGTAAAACCAGAGAAACTGATCATGTAGGGTGCTCTCTTATTTTATATAATAATTTTTATTATTAATATTATTATTATTATATTATTATTATTTTAATATTATTATAATATTATTTATATATATATATATATATTTCACGGGAGATGATTTAGCGCATATAGGCTATTACAGCTATTTACAGCCTATATTCAAGGCTGTTTTGGTAAATGTGAATGTATTAATGTTCATTAATGTAGCTGCATGATGTTAGACACATTTTACTCCCTCAAACCCTTACACACACAATGCCACAGTCCTACAACTTGGGACCACCTGAAGCCCCCCTGGCCACAATTTCCTAACCACCTTGGACACCTGTAAGTCCCCAGTGGCAGCAAGCAGCGTTATCAACACTATAAACAGAGAAAAGCGACATCATCCAGAGTCTGTTAGCGAATACTGAAGACCTCCACGTGGTTTGAGAGCGCTGTGGTCATCCTGGTATGCTGTTAGAATGATGCTAGTTGGTTATAATCGTAAGCTTGTAGCACTCCTTGTCTACATTCGCTTTAAAAAGAGGCTCCAGAGCAGCAAACCTCACACACCCAACATGTCAACACTGATCAACTAGGTTTGGGTTAAGGGAGAGGTCGTGTGAATGTCATTTTTGCCTGAACTTTTCCTTTAATCTACTGCCTGATCAGACCAAATACCTCCCCCTTTACATACCCCCCCCCCCCCCCCCCCCCAACACCCCAATACACCAACACACACACACACACACACACATGCACGGGGCATTTCTCTTTTCTCCCTGTCTCAGGTGTCCTAATCCCTCTGTAGCGGGCAGCAGGCTGCTCTCTGGCCCGGCCCTCCCCACTCATAATAGGATTTGGCTCCATTAGTGGCTGATTACAGATCAGTCCCTCTGCAATTAAAGCCGCATGGGAGAGAAAGGGGGGATGGGGGGACATAGCACCTTACAAAGGTGCGAACAGCAGGACGGGGTGCGCAGATTAAACTCATTAGAGTCTTCCACTGGGGGGAAACGGAGGCAGCCCGCTGCCCCACAGAGAGATCAGACATGGGGCTTCATACACACCTGCACACACTGGCCTCAGTGGACACACTAATAGCAGACTGTGGGGTGGGGGTGGGATAGGGTGGGGGGTGGCGAGAGGTAGTGTGTTTTCTGAGTGTGTGTGTGTGTGTGCTTTACACAACAGACCGTAAAGATTTATGTTACGATGTGTTATTTCTAGGGGTGTAAAATTGCACTGATGCATCGTGAAGGTGCTGATTCAGAGTGTTTATTATTAATAATAATAATAATAATAATAATAATAATATAAAGTATGCACTTTATATATTGGCCAAAATAACATTTTTAAGCATAAGCAAAGCTGTTTCGTGGTGTTTTAGGTCAAAGGCTGCAAAAGTTTGAATTATCAGGTAACTTAGTTCAATAAGTTACAGTCAGGTCCATAAGTATTTGGACAGTAATACGTCGTCGGTAAATCGTAGGCCACCTCAGTGGATTTGGAATGTACACCTTCAGCTTTAATGGTTTAACAAAAATAGTGTATTCATAGTGTAATTTCTGCCATTGTTTATGCTGTCCCTCTATTTACTGGCTCAAAAGTAATTGGACAACCCAACCCAATTATGGATATAAGGGATATTTTTAACACTTGGAACCAAGTCCTCTGCAGTCAATGACTGCCTGAAGTCTAGAGCTCTAAGAACCCATCAGCAAATGCTGAGTTTCCTCCCATCAGATGCTTTTACAGGTCTTTACTGCCGCCCCTCTCTCAGCTGCTGCTTGTTTGTGGGTCTTTTTGGCTCGTTTTGTCTTGAGTCAGTGAAAAGCTGCTAATAACCAGGTTGAGGCACAGTGGCTGACTCTTGGGTTGCTTTCAGTGTGTGTCTTAGCACCAAGTAGAGCTACAGAGTTCATCCAGTGAACATCAGTGACCCAGCTTCACTGGCAGCCATACATGCCCAGACCATAACAGTGCCTCCGCCATGTTTGACGGATGATGAGAAATGCTCCAGACCACGAACTCTCCCTTTCCTTCTCTATACATGGTTCCTCCATACATCCATGTAGGCAGAAGGAAAGGATAAGTTCATGGTCTGAAGCAGCCATCAAAATGCCCAGGCCATAACAGTGCCTCCACCATGTTTAACAGAACACACAAACAAAGAACCCTCCAGATCATGAACTTATCCTTTCCGTCTCCATACATCCATGGTTTATGTGTCCAAAAAAAATCTTGTTCCAGACCTGGACAGGCCGTTTTGGGTCTGTTTACACTTGGCATTAACAGTTTTTGTTTTTGGTGATCATGTTGAAATTTTGCGTGTTGGTATAAAAAGCCAGGTGTAAACACCCCGGATTACGACCGGATCACTCACACACAGGCCTCATTTACTTCCCCTGAGACACCTCTCACACATAGTAAGCTTGTGCGCTGTGTGTGGACTAACGCCTGCTTCCTCCCTCTCCGGCAGGGTTCTGGTACAGTCCGGAGTGTGAGTTTGTTCGCCACTGCATTGCCAAATCTCAGGAGAACGTGGAGGGGAAGGTGCAGCTGTCTGTGTTTAAAGGCCACGTCTACATCCTGGGCCGAGAGTCGCCCAGCTCCCTCTACAACGAGGAGCTCGTCAGGTGAATACCACGACTGTGTGTGCGTGTGTGCGTGTGTGCGCGCGTGTGTGTTTTCGTACATTTTCAGGTTGACTTTGTAGGAAAACCAGAGAACATCAGGGCTACAGGCTTCAATTATGGGATTTAGCAGATGCTCCTCTAGACTAGACTCCACAGATACCTCCAGCAGCACTGCGGTGTCCCATCCACACACTCTAACACACCAGCACCATGTAGGCCTGTCACGAACGTTTGCTACTCCTCAAACGGGTGTAAATGCATTAATATGCATTTATATGATCATTATATCAGCGCCAGTGAGAATGACCCAGTACCAAACACTACCTGCTCTGTGGTGGTCAGTCCTGTGGGGTCCTGATCATTGAAGAACAAACAGGGTGAGAGGAGGAGGCTGATAACGGAGGCTACAGAGAAATAGCTGGATGCAGTCTGGAGTTATAGAACTACACAGTGCTGCTATATGGGAAGTGGAGCTATTAGAATGGACAATAAGTATAGAGGTGGTATTAATGTTATGGCTGGTCAGTTACGCAGTGTGTGTGTGTGTGTGTGTGTGTGTGTGTGTGTGTGTATATCTGTGTATACACATGGTCCTACAAGTGCATATGTGTTGGGTGTCTCTCTCTGCCCTCTGAGAGAGAACAGAGTGTGTATTCATTGTGCTGACCCCTGTGCGCCCTTAGGCCGAGCTCAGTGACCACAGTGAAGCGTCCATATGTCCAGTCTTCTCCTCTTGCTAATGGCCCTGTCAACTGTCTGTGTTTGTGTGTGTTTGGGGGATGTTGCCGTTGCGTTTCATGCTGGTCAAGTGTGGAGGGTAGGGTCAGCTCCAGTAGGTGGCGGCTCAGGGGTCTGAGAGTCCCTGCAGTCCCGTCAGACGGTTTACAGTGTTTGCAAGAGGAGAACGTGGAGAACCAACTGAGACAGAATAGAGAACCTTAGTTTTACACCCTCTAAAAACCTCATTCTCCCTGTCTGTCTGACTGACCGTCTCTCTGTCTGACTGACCGTCTCTCTGTCTGTCTGACTGTCTCTCTGTCTGACTGTGTTTCTGTCTGTCTGACTAAGTGTCTGTCTGACTGTCTGTCTCTCTGTCCGTCTGATTAACTGTCTGTCTGACTGTGTCTCTGTCTGTCTGTCTGACTGACTAAGTATCTGTCTCTCTGTCTGTCTGACTAACTGTCTGTCTCTTTGTCGGCGTCTCTCTGTCTGTCTGTGTCTGGCTGTCTCTATCTGTCTGAAACCATCTCTTTGTCTCTCTGTCTCTCTCTTTCTGTCTGTCTATGTCTCTGTCTGTCTGGCTCTCTGTCTTGCTCACTGTCTGTCTGCCTGTATCTTCTCTCTCTCTCTCTCTGGCTCTTTTTCTGACTCTGTCTGTGTCTGGCTCTGTCTCTATCTGTCTTACCATCTCTTTGTCTCTGTCTGCCTGTCTCTCTCTTTCTATTTGTCTCTGTCTCTGTATCTCACTCACTGTCTGTCTGTCTATGTCTATCTCCTCTCTCTCCCTTTCTTCCCCCTCTCTTTCTTAGTTTATATGTCTCCCTCTTTCCCTTATTATTTTCTCTCTTTCTCTTTCTTTTTACACACACACACACACACACACACACACACACACACACACACACACACACACACTCCCTCTCACACACCCTGCAGCGTCTCTACAGGAGTCAGTAAATAGTGTCATTAGCACAGTGGTGTTCTTCACACGCTGTATTGATCCTGCAGAAAATGTCACAATGTGTCTCTGCAGCCTTTTTACACACACACACACACACACACACACACACACACACACAGTTGTACAGACAGCTGTACATACAAAGACTTACACACCAGGACAAATGTTTCTGCGTGCACACACACACACACACACACACACACACACACACACACACACACACACACACACACACACACAAACTCAGTCAGTTTGAGGGTTTGTTTTCTGGTGTGTGTGTGTGTGTGTGTGTGTGTGTGTGTGTGTGTGTGTGTGTGTTTTATCCTTCACTACTTCTTTCTAAAAGGTCTAATTGTTGTATTAGGCTTCATCCGAATGTGTGTGTGTGTGTGTGTGTGTGCACTCTCCTCATTAGGCAGAAACTACAGTAATTATAACACACAGAACAGAGAGGCGTCAGAACACCTGTAAGCAACATCATGAGAGACTCATGACTGAGCTGTTGTTCAGAGGGTCTCTCAGTGAAGAACCGTCAGGAAAAACCTCACTGCCCTGTATTAACCCTCACACTACCAGCACCTCCTACATACACACACACACACACACACACACACACAGAGCCATGCAATTCAGACACTGCAAAAACAGCTGATTGTTGATGTCTCTGTAATGAGACTCAGAAGCAGTAAGGGTACACTCCTAAACAAGGGGATTAGGGTTCTTCAGTAATGGCAATGGTTCTATATAGAACCACAACAATTATAAATGGTTCTTTTGTATGTGGGAAAACTTCTTGTAGATGGTTCTGATTGAGAGCCTGTAAAAACAGGTTCTACGTGGCAAAGAAAAAGGGTTCCACTCTTATGAGTCATAGAACCCTTAATCCGTACAAAGCGGAACCTGTTACTGTGAAACAGCTAGTTTAGACACGTCATCTTAAATGGACATCCTGATGCTCCACTGACTGTAACAGGGAGAACGGCGTCTCAGTCATCCCCACTCCGGGCTGGCTACTGCACTAGGGGGCTTTGGTGGAGCTGAACTATGAGACATCTCTCCAGAACTGCTGAGTAACGCTGCATAACCCATAGAGTCATATTAGTGTAAAATCCTGTAGTATTACTCTACCGCCTCAGCCCACATGCTTCTCTACATTCAGATGCTGCTTCTGGAGCTCTCAGCTTGTCCAGAAATGCATGTGTACAGCTGTCTGTCCATGAGGGCGCACTCAGTGTGATTTGTATTTACTGCTGTGGAGTGAAAGTGAATTACACTCCTCACCTGTAGAAAAATGCTGTTTTAGAAGAAATGTCTGATGATAAACGCTGATGTAAACAACATCTTTTCCTTTTCTTCTCAGCATGGACGTTCAGGGAGACTACGACCCCTGTGATGCTTCTGGCTTTATCAAGATCAATGCTGTCAGGTGGGTTAAGACACTTTTTTTTATTTAAAAAAAATAAATATGAATATGCTTTTTTTAATGAGCTATGAATATATGATATGATATGACTTTAATGTAAAGTTAATAAAAAAAATGAAATACCATATGCTATTTTAAAGAAAGTTCAACATGGGGTTTGACATGGGGGGTTTCCAGTGGCTTAGTGGTCTAGTGCGCTCCCACCATGGCCGGGAGTCGTGAGTTGCCATCTGCAGCCGGAGTCTGAGAGAGCACAATTGCCTGTGCTCTCTCCAGTTGGGTAGATGGCGCTCTCTCCCCTCATCATTCTTAAAGCCATGTTGGCTGGCACAAGCACCTGTTAGCCAGTGTGGTGGACCTGGGGCCCTGGCGATTTCCTCCAAGCATGTCCGCTGCCTGGCAATGCCACGTCCGCAGCAGTTTGAAAAGAGGCAGTGGGTGGCTTCATTTGAATCGGAGGATCCTAGCGTCAGGAGAATTGCTAGTGCTACACAGGCCGAGCTACATGCAGAATGTCCACTGTTCCACAGCAGCAAACTCCATAAGGACTCTATATGGAAACTAAGCTGCTAAACAGCCAGTCGTTTTTCTCAAAAAGCAGTGCGTTAATGAATGTCCCCCTATACAGCAATTCAGCTCTGCCCATGCATGCAGTTTAACCTGGACTGCTTTTGAAATGAAGCATAATTCAATCAGAACAGGGAAGTCAATCAGAACAGTGCTCATTTAGGTGCAGTAACACAAACCGTGTGTTTAGTTTGGAGAGATAAAGAGAGGATGGGGAATGGTCATGTAAAAATGCCTCATCGCTGTTCAGTTCAGGGGACCTTGAGTGCGGAGAAACACAAGACAGATGTAGGACATGGGCCCTGAAAATATGGGTGAACTGAGAATTGCAGTTTTTTTACAGTCTCTGTCTGCTTCTTTTCACTTTAGGCTCAGGGAGCATCACCGATTGCAGGGAGACGCTCAGGTGAAGCAGTGAAGCTCCAGGTTCACATCGTTGGCCTTTACTAGTATTGTGCATTTTACCTTCAACCATGCTGTTTTTATGTCCTGCTCTACTGAAACCACTGTACCTAAATCCCCACTGGAGTCGATTGTTACTGTGGCTCAGATTAAAGACCTCTTTAGCACTTCATGCTGAGTGAATTTGTGATTTATATATATTTCAACATATATTTTATACTTTATTTTATGGTTGTTGATTTATTTAGTTGATTCTAGTTAAAGGTTGGAGCTTAATTTGAAATTCCCTTAAGGCCTAGAGGGGAATTCGAGGCCCAATGATTTCTAAGATTTCTAAACAAAAAAAAAAAACATAGTCGTTTTTTCTAGCAATATTAAAACTTGCTGCATTTATTCTCTGTAAGTATATATACTTTGCCTAAAATCTGAAACTCCAAATGAAAAATGATCCAATCAGGGATTTTCTTTCTCCGTAGTATCTAGGTGGATACAGCCAAGCAAGCTCACCCATTGGTTAGGCCTTCAGGAGCTGTCCAGCAGGTGTTAGATCAACCACCTGAGCAATTTATATTTACAATCATCTGGAGGTTCTAGATACACCCCTGGCTGTGAATGTAAGCCCTAGTCTAACTAGGTTTCAAGCAGTTGTAGCTCTGAGATAGGACTTCCAGTATGCAGGGATCGGTACCTACCACAAGTGCTCCAACAAAGGACAGCTGGTGAACTGATGACCAGGTCACCCACATTGATGCTCATGGAGGTCCCACTTCACGACTTGCAGGATTTAAATGGTCTGCTGCTGTCGTCTTTGTGCCAGATATCACTTTCAGGACACCTTCAGAGGTCTGTTCTGAAGCAGATAACTATGAACCTATCGGCACCATGCTGCCTAATGCCAGCCGTGGGCTAGAGGGGTATAAAGCCCCTCAGCAGCATTGAGGTGTGGAGCTGTGGAACCGACTGTATTCTCTGGAATCATGGATGGTGCATCCAGTACTTTTGGGATGAGTTGAGGAGTTGGGACAAGGTGGAGTGGTGATCGTCCAACATCCGGACCTAATTAAGGCTTGGGGTGGCGCTGAATGCAAGCAAATCCTCACAGCAATTCTATTCCGAAATCTAGTAGTAAGCCTTCTTCCCTGGACCGTAGAGACAGTAACTCCAGCAAAAGCAGCATCAAGTCGCGCTACTTTTGTCCATGTAGTGTAGTACCTTCAGAAGACTTAAGTAGGAGCGCTTCCAGGCCAAATCCTCGTTACACACTGTCGACAGAAATGGAAAACACTTACTGGGAGTGGACAAGCAGAGCATGAGAAATGACATATCTTCTATGAAATGTTATTTTCCAGTCCGTCCGTGCGAAGCCATTTTCTGTCCACCAAACACTTTCTGCACACTCTCCTCAACAAATACTTTTACCTTCCCCAGCTTCCACACTTCCTGTTCCATTAGCTGCAGCCTCCGTGCTCTCTGAGCCTTCTTCAGAGTGAGGAGATGGGGCCTAGGAAGACCCCCTGCTGACAGTAATATGCCACTTGCACAACAATCAGACTAAAACCCCCCCCCAAAAAAGAGGCAAAATCCCAAATTTGACTTTAAAATGACCAGGAACAGAACCAACAAACGAAGGTGGAGGAACGCCCTACCCCAGTGTTCCCATTTCCAGTCCCGTTGTCCAACCAAAGCTCTGGGTACACTGCAGGACTTTAGTCAAGTGTTTTTTATTGTCATTTCAGCTACATACACAGAGTACACAGTGAAACGAAACAACGTTCCTCCAGGACCATGGTGCAACATAGACACAGTACATACAGAACACAAGTGCAACACAACACAGTACAGACAGAGAATACTAAATAATTTAGGTGTAGTGTGCAAATTATGCAGTGTGCAATTAATATTGAGTCCAGTGAGGTAGTAATTTGTGCAAAATGCTTCCTATACTGTCTGGGGTAAATGGTTCGAGAGAGAGAGTGTGAGTGTGAGTGTGTGTGTGTGTGGACCCTCTGGGAACACTGGGGTAGGGCGTTCCTCCTCCTTCGTTTGTTGGTTCTGTTCCTGGTCATTTTAAAGCCAAATTTTGTGCATGGAACAGAAAAAAACATCAGTTCAGTCTCTGGAGTTGAGAAGTCTGATGGCTTGGGGGAAGAAGCTATTGCAGAGTCTGGTCGTGTTGGGCCGGATGCTGCAGTACCTTCTTCCTGATGGCAGGAGGGAGAACAGTCTGTGTGAAGGGTGGGTGGAGTCATCCACAATGCTGGTTGCTTTGCGGATGCAGCGGGCAGTGTAAATGTCCAAACCTCATAGCAGATACATTTACATTTACGGATCAACAGCAGATGTTTTTCACCAGTGTGACTTACAAAAGCTCTTCACCGTTCACTCAGAAGACACCCTTAGCTAGTTTGTATCGGCTAGAATCCAGAAGACCCTAACACTCTACACACTCTACACTCTGCCTAAGTACTCTCAGAAGAGGAGGGTCTTCAGTCTGCGTTTGAAGACAGCGAGCGACTCAGCCGTTCAGACACCCAGGAGAAGTTTGTTTTGTCAAGATACGTTTATGGACAAAAGTATTGGGACACCCACTCTAAGACAGAGTTCATCCTGCTTTTGTTGGAGTAACTGTCTCTACTGTCCAGGACAGACCTTCTGCTAGATGTTGGAGGAGCATTGCTCTGGGGATTTGATTGCATTCAGCTCCCCAACTCATCCTAAAAGTATTGGATGGAGCACCACCATCATTCCAGAGAACACAGTTCTTCCACTGCTCAATGCTGGGGGGGCTTTATACCCCTCTAGCCCACTCCTGGCATGAGGCAGCATGGTGTCATAGGTTCATGTTAGTTTATCTGCCCCAGAGAGTCCTATTCTATTGGCAGTACTTCTCTACAGGGACTAGACAAGCTGTAAGTAGCTGAATGCGTTTTTTAGAAGGAGTGTCCACAAACATTTGTTGCCATTAAAATGTGAAATAAAAACTTTCTAGGTACGTCTAGAGAACCTGACAGGTTGAGCGGTCTAAGAACCAAAGTCATGCGAACCGAATCAACTGGTTTCAGACCAGTGTTGCTCCTCTGAGCTGGTTTCTGAATGAAGGCCACCAACCTTTGATGGAATCTCTGATGGAATAATGGAAGGGAAGTCCTCCTGACTGAAGGCTGAAGGGAAGTGAAAATGCATGTGTCTCACGTTGCTCAAAGAGAAGCTTGAGACGGCGTGACCCGTCAGGCCAGGTATGAAAACGATGAGACGTGGCCAATGAAATTAATCATCCTTGACCTCAGCCCAATTATCTCTCATTAGCCGCTGTCCTCAGGGACCCTCGACACAATGAGAAGATATGAAAGTCAAAGTTGTCCCAATGAATGAGCTCTATTAGAGGGTTCTTCTGACTCTTTCTGTGCCTGACCTGATCCGTCAGCACACAGAGGCCGCTATTATGCAGCGGCTTGATTCACATGTCACCTGTGAAAGCAAAGGTCATACCAGTGACCGCTATATCCAACTTACTAGCTAACCTAAACCTGCTCCTAAACCTTAGCAGTGCTGAAAACGTCTTCTAAGCTGTAGCTGTACATTTTTACTACACTTTAAATAATGCTGGGTAATTAATAGTAGATTCAGAATAATTCTTAGTACATACTGAATGCTTAATAGTAGATACTGAATAATGAGTAACAGTTACTGAATAAATTATAGTACGAAGATACTGAATAATTAATAGTAGATACTGACTAATTTATAGTAGATACTGAATAATTCATAGATACTGAATACTTTATAGTAAATACTAAATAGTTCATAGTATATAATGAATAATTTATAGTACATACTGAATAATTCCCAGTATATACTGAATAATTCAGAGAATATGCTAAACAATTCATAGTAGATAATAAATAATTTATAGTAGATACTGAATAATTTATAGTAGGTACTGAATAATTAATAGCAGTTACTGAATAATTCTTAGTAGATACAGAATATTTCATAGTATATACTGCATAGTTAATAGTATATACTAGAAATGTCTTAGTAGATACTGAATAAATTATCATAGATACTGAATAATTAATAGTATATACTGATCATTTTAGTAATACTAAATAATTCATAGAAGATATGAAATAATTTGTGGTAGATACTGAATAATTCATAGTAGATACTGAATAATTTTTGGTAGATACAGAATACTTAATAGTAGATACTGAATAATTTATAGTAGATACTGAATAATTTGTGGTAGATGCAGAATACTTAATAGTAGATACTGAATAATTTATAGTAGATACTGAATAATTTGTGGTAGATGCAGAATAATTAACAGTAGATACGGAATAATTAATAGCAGTTACTGAATAATTCTTAGTAGATACAGAATATTTCATAGTATATACTGCATAGTTTATAGTAGATACTGAATAATTCATAGTATATACTGATCAATATTAGTAGATACTGAATAATTCATAGAAGATATGGAATAATTCACAGTAGATATAGAATAATTAATCATAGATACTGAATAATTCATAGTGGATATTCTATAATTAATTACAGATACCAAACAATTCATGGTAGATATTGAGTAATGTAATGTATGCTGAAGTGTATTGTAGATAATAAAAAAATATTTTACATTATAAAAGTACATTGATATGTTATTGAAAAGGTTTTAAAAGGCACTGTGTGATTTAGCCGGAAAGCTTTGCTGATTGTAACTCATAAACGCAGCGTGTCATGAAAGTGACTGACCTGTGGCCGGCTGTCTCTGGGGTTCACTGACCTTCATTGTAAACACCAGACATCACACAGGTAGAGGAACAAAAGCAGCAGCAGGTCGATTACCACCAATTAGAGTAACCCAACTCTGCGGCCCAGCATGGGAGAGTACCTTACAGCTGTGAAGCCAGCGGGGTTTCTCTGGTAGAAGAGCAGAGCTGGGTGCTGTTGTGGGAAATTCCATTTGAGTTATTCCACACCAGCATGAACCTCACTGGTTTAAAATCACACACTATTCTTATGGCTGGTTTCCTGGCATGGACTAAGCCTAGGCTAGGAAACGGGCCCGTAGTGGATTAGTTACACCCAGTGATCATTTCAGCGGTTCGTCATTCTGTAAAGTGTAAAGAATTCAACTCAGCATTTAACCCTTAGAGGAGGCAGAGGCTACAACCAGTATCCAGTAATTTATACAAATTATTTCTCACTCATAGATCTCAGATTCGAATGAGATAAAAAGACAGACTTTTAACTTATACCATAAGTGTGCAATAGTATAAATGAGATATTATAATGTGATTTAAATTTTGTCACTGTCCTGCTAAAACCTGCAAAACCTCCAAAACAGCAGCTTTACAGGATAGAAAAACAAAAAAAGGAAGTCAATAGAAAAAGATTTGCTTATTTTGGAGCATTTCTATAGGTGCATTCATCATGATATTTAAATAATGAAAAACAGCACCTAATATATATATATATATATATATATATATATATATATATATATATATATATACAATTATGGTTACACATAGGGCCCAGGCCATTTCCTTTCACCCATACTCTAACTCACCCACTATGTAGGCACTTTGCCAGTGCCAGTTAAGCCCACCTCAACCTATTTTGCATTAGATTTATGTAAAAGCTATTGTTCTACAGAATAAACATGTACAGTGTATTCAGTGATCAGTGTACTAAGAGGTGCGCCGTTACTGGAGGTACTGAAATACTGCCAGATTCAGAAAAACAGCGGAAATGTAGATACAAGGATTTTACATGGATTTACTCTGCAGTTTCAATAAGATTATTTTTGTCTATTGTTTGTTGTTTGATAGTGGCAGATAGTTACGAGTCCATTTAGGTTTTATCATTACCTATTGGTCCATTCCTTGTTTTTATCAAACAAAAATTTAAAATTTAAAAAATATTTTTGTCTTTTTGTTTGTTGTTTGGCATCAAAACAAGTGGGAAAATCAGAAATGCAGATTCAGAGCTGTTGAAAACTGTAAATTAAAAGTGAATGTTGTGAAAGTTCATTATGTAACTGACATACATAATTAATAATATAATCTGTAATAAAGCACAGTGAAAATACTGGGTGGAAGATTCTAAGGGCCGGTGGCTGACAGGGGCCCTAAATATTTGTATAGTATTTTGGCAGAATTGTTAGAGTTGTAGGGCCCAGTGTAATATCTTTTCATGGGGCCCAAAATCCTAGGCAGTGCCATTACTAGTTAAACATCAGCGTCACGCAAAAATCTCGTATCTCCAAAAAGCAAAAAAGGCAACTTTACAGAAGAAAGAAAAACCTTCTTAACCTTCAATAGAAGTCCATGTAAAAAGTTTTTTTTATCCAGGTCAATTTGGAGCGTTTCTATTGGTCCATTCATTACAAGGTTTGGACGTAATGTAAAGGACAGCTGCAGATTCACGTTACGTCAAAAAGTGGAAAAAATAGCAAAAATGGCAATACAAGAAATCCACATGAATCTTAATTAATACTCACACGCTGCTTTATAGACACACTCTTCACTGCTGATGCACTGAGTTTGGGGTCTTTCAATGTTCAGCTTGAGGCCGCTTTGATTGGACGTTGATAAATATTTCATTATCGCTAAGTACTGCACATTTAGTCGATGCGTACTAATCGCCAAGGTGATCACTTAAGTAAATCTACGTTGATTAGGATTATGTAGGACAGAGCTCCATCTGAATATGAAGAGTGTTAACAAGCCCTAGAGGTTTGGGATATGGCCTAATGGGTCTGAGGATGATGAGCTCATGATCTCAGTGTGTTCTTTTGTCCTGTCTAGTCGATTTATAGCTTACGAGCACACACACACACACACACATGCACACACACCATAAATTGATGTAGAGTGTTGGGAAAGACACTAGAGCATTGTTAAAAAAGTCTGGTAATCATGGCTTTGGTTAACAAGCTTTATAAAACTGCAGTCAGGTCTAGTCTAGTCTACTGCTAGGCTCTAATCAACTGAGCCCAGTTCAATCAAACAATCCCTGTTACACCAGTATCTGTCTAGTTTTCAGACCATGATGAACTGGAAGTGCATAGAGAGCGAGAGAAAGCGAGAGTGAGAGAGAATAAACGAGTGTGGATTGCATGTCACATCAGGCCTTCCCCATTTTATAGACCATTTACCATTAGCAGGCCATTTACACAGCCTTCAGACGGTCACCCACGTCTCTAATAAAAGCACTTCCTTCACACCGTGTATCACACACAGCTTCTGTGTTCTGTGGGCGTCTGTCGCTGTCAAAGGCCAAAGCCCGCGGCCCTCTCTCCTCTCCCCTCCAAATCTATAAACAGATGGGGCGGCCATTACGGTCGAATCCTGAGTGTGTGTGTTTCCGGCGAGCTCGTGATAAAATATTGATGGAAAAATAGAAATATTTTGCCTCTCCAGCTTAAACCCTGATTGGGTCGCCCCTCGTCTCAGGTTACGAGGCTTAGCGCCATCAGGAGCTTCGGCTGTCGGTGGGCTTTCACACTCGGCCAGAGCGCTCAATCGATAGCCTTTTATCAGAGCAAGAGCATCGACTTCACAAGGTATCACTATATGTCCAAATATTTGTGGACACCCCTTCTGATGGGTACATTTAGCTTTTAACTTTTAACTGAACCCACTGTTTAGTCTGTCTAGTACCTGTACAGAAGTACTGAACCCATTGGCACCATGCTGCCTAATGCCAGGCATGGGCTAGAGGGGTATAAAGCCCCCCAGCTTTGAGCTGTGGAGCAGTGGAAGAACTGTGTTTTCTGGAATTGATGGATGGTGGAGCTCCATCCACTACTTTTGGGATGAGTTGGGGAGTTGGGAATGATGACCTCACTAATGCAACCAAATCCTCACAGCAATGCTCCTCCAAAATCTAGTAGAAAGCCTTCTTCCCTGGACAGTAGAGACAGTTACTCCAACAAAAGCAGGATCAACTCTTATTAATACCCTTGATTTCAGAAGAAACATTAAATAAGCAGGTGTCCAAATACTTTTGTCTACATAGTATACCTCAGGTTTACGTGCTACACACTTCTTCTCACTTCTTAGAAAGTTCCTAGTTCCTTTCCCTCATGTTTGGTGGCTGATGTTTGCCTTTACACAGAAGAGAAGACCACTAGCTAATTAGCATTGTGCAAACATGCAGGTTTTCAACACAACAGGCCCTATCTTACACCCTGCGCAGGGCACATCGTGATGCTCGTTGCTATCTGACACCCCAACAACAGTCTATTTTCACTCTTTCCCCCTGCAGCATTTAAATAGCGACGCTGCTTGTGAATATATCTACACTGATGGGTGCGGTGGTCTCGAAATGAGGGGTGTTCTGGTCAATTTCTGGAGTATTGCTGCAAGCTTGGCAACGGAAAACACAGCAGGAGCTCCACTGACTGAAAACAGCCCAGGCAGACGTTCGCCAACAGTCAGACGTCCGTTGCTGTATTGGCAGTAAACTGTCAACACAGGTGCATGCAGCCCATCCCTCGTACACCCCTCCACACATGGACACGCAGTAATATAAAATTATTATAGAGGCGAGGCGCTCCACCGCGTCAACAAGCCTTCCCAGACCATGTCCCCAGACCTCCCAGTGTTGGGGGCATTGCTAGTGATAGGGGAAGTTCACATGAACAGGGACTGGGTAATTGGCCCCTGGTAGAAAATGGGGGTAAATTAGGTCTGTTAAAAGTATATTATATTATTATTATATTTGTAATAATTAAATGAATTATATTATAGAAAATATTGTCATATTGTAATATAATATTGCTTTTATTATACAAATCTGCCTCTATCTGCTGCCTCTCGTAGGTCGCTTCAGCATTGGCTTCTGTTCTGAATGCTTTTCAAGTCTGTGGGTTTTCTCTGTTGCTGAAACTGAAGCTGTCCGTGCTAATCGACTGTGCGCTGAAGATACGGCACTCAGAGATCAGGCTGGAGATGGACAGACTACTCCTTTACGCTAAAAAGAGAAAATCTGTGTATATAACCAGCTGTCATGTTTGGACACAAACCCCTCACACATCCACACGCTGCTCTCCCCAGGCGTGCCAGTAATGTAGCATATTGATCCGAGTCAATAGATTTATTTTCCTCTCCACAGCCTGTGTGTTGGAGCCCCTCCCTGGGGCCCGCTGGCTTGTTTGCCGGGCCCCCTGATTATGCCTTTCGATTTGTTTTCTGTGTTAGGGCGCTAGGGGCAGACAGGCCGAGAAGGTCCAGGCCTCCAAATGAGTGGGTTAAAGGTTGTGCCCTGCTGCGCACTCTTATCCGCTCTCTGCAAACTTTCTCCAGCCATTAGGACTTCCATTTACTGCCGTGTCTTCTGTCACGACTAGCTTGCTTTGATAGACTTTTTTAAGCCTTTATTCTGCTGCATATCAGAGAGATAGAGCACCCTGGGAAAATAACACACTGTCCTACATTTAATAATGACTTAAATACAGTGAGTGGAGAATATAGTGAATGTGGATCGGGTGCTATTAGAAGGCAAAGCAGCCTTTTTTTTAAGTGAAAGAGCAAAGCTGTTTACAATCTAGGCTAAAGATACAGCGCATTACACACAAACAAAGATCAACATTTAAATGAATGAGCTAGAGATCCCGTTTGATCCTATATTTTCATTTGTTTGTTGAACATGTATAAATTCCTTCAAATCTCTTTGCTTCATTTTAATAAAAGAGTCAGATTTAGACTTAAATAATAAAACTAACACCCAGAATGCCTCATATCAGTGGTCAAAGTGCAGGACAGATCACAATAAACACATTTCCATTTTTACATATATATGTTCCATATATACATTATATATGTAAGTAGTAATATGCTTCATATGTATTATACAGAGCATAAGTAAGTACCTATGTGTAATGATAACATGACATATATGTATTAAATGTGTTCATGTGCCTATATGTCACAATAACATGTCCTATATGTATTATATGTGTAAGTACCTGTATGTGACAATACACAAGAGCCATAAATGTATGTCTTATTTGTATCATATGTAAGTACCTATATTCTACAATCACATGTCTCATATGTATTTTATACATGTAAGTACCTGTATACATACCTATATATGTATATAAGCACCCATATGTGGCGATAACATGTCCCATATGTATCATATTCATGTAACTACTTATATGTAGCAATAACATGTTCCATACATATTATTTGTATGTAAGTACATATATGTGCCAATAACATGTCCTATATGTATTATATGTATATAAGTACCTATATGTGGCAATAACATGTCCCATATGTATTATATGGATATTAGTACCTATATGTGGCAATAACATGTCCCCTATGTATTATATGCATGTAAGTACCTATTTGTGGCGATAAAATGTCCCACGTGTATTATATTTAAATACCAATGTCATAATGTGCATAAATACCAGTGTCTTGCATACGCATTAAATGTATGCAAGTCATTATATGTCATAATAACACATTTCATATGGATTATCTTTATGTGTTATAAGTACCAATGTCATAATATGTTGTATCATATGTATGTAAGTACCTACATTTCACTATAGCATCTCCCATAGTACAGGTTCTTACATACATGTATATCTTACATACCCCTATTTGTGGGTACCTAAATGTAAATAGATCCTTACAGTATATTATCATTACTTCTTATTTCTAAAATATTTGATATATTGAGTCAGAATTTTTAACAAACACACTTCAAAGTCAGATGGATAATATTTAAATATACATTGCATTTTTGTTAAAAGGGGTCCAAGCACTTCTGTGCATGGATTTCATCTGCTTGCAGATACATAAATGTAAATACAAATTAATACAATTCTAATCAATTCCAATAAAAGTGTCAAATTATTGGAATATGATGAAACCAGTCACACCGCTCGTTACCTTACGAATGATGTTATTACGTTAAATAAAAGTAAACAGCCTACAGTTATTTTGCACTGTGTGGTTTGTTGGATGAATGTTCTGATAATGGGGGGGCTCCTGCCACTAGAGGGCAAAACTGTGAAAAATCATTTGGTCCTTAGACTGACCACACAACCGGGCCTAGCACAGGACAGTTCAAATAAGTACAGCTGTGATTCTTTCACACTGCAGAAAGAGGTTTTACCACAACATTAACCAGTCTGCAGTGAGTGTGAGTGTGTGTGTGTATTTGTGTGTGTGTGGCAAGTGTTGTATCTGTAGGCCTTTTTAGGATACATGCCTCTAGATCATTACACTCATACACATCATCAGTTTTGAAGCTGGAAGGCTTTATTATGGAGTTGGTCCCCTTTTGCAGCTCTAACAGCAGGTTTTGGAGACTTTTCTGCACTCTGCTCTGAGCTCAGCACTCGGCCCTGACCCCGCTCTGTAACTTTACGTGGTCTTGCTGAGCTGCTGTGGTTCCTAAACGCCTCCACTGTTCAATAACACCACTCACAGCTGATAGAGGAAGATCTAGGAGGGAGGAAAGTTCACCAGCGGACTTGTTATTGTTGGTGCAGCAGTGTCTCCTATTACATACAGAACCACGCTGGAGTTCAGTGAGCTCTTCAGAACCTCCCAGTCTTTCACTGATGTGTGGAAGAAAGGCTGACTGCAGGACTAGGGGCTTGATTTTATACACCTGTAGCAATGAGACTGAATGAAACACTTGAATTCAATGACTAAGAGGTGTGTCCCAATACTTTTGTCCATACATCTATACATCTGTATAACTGGTCCATTTACAAAAAAAAAGTTTGGCTATTGGTTATTATATTTCAGTTGGGGTAAAAAAAAGATGGTTGTGTTCGGTGTTACAAGCCTGTTTACCACCCTGTTATTTTCCCTCTTAATAAAACACGTTGCTTTTCCTTTAATGGAGGGTTTGTGAAAACGTTGTGCTCTGATTGGCTGGTTTATGGCACATTGGCAGCTTACACAGAAACCACATAGCATAGCATAGCTTTGTTTTTAGCACTGTAGCAAGAATGAGTCTCACCGGACAGTGCTGATAGCCTGTCAGCGTGGTGTGCAGTTTGCTAGCTGAACAGATGAAAAAGACAGTTGGCTAGGCTTAGCTTTGAGCCTGGTATGGCTACCGACTTGCTTCCCTGGCTTCCATGTCTGGAGGTGATGAGCTGCTCTCCATTATCAACACCACGCTTTTCCTGTTTCACCAGCTTTGACTAGAGCTCTGTCTAGAGGGCGGGGTTTATGGAAATGTTGGGGGTGTAAATATAGCAAGTCAAGACTGTGATGTAACAGTTTTGGGGGTTTTGAAATCAGCCTGTTTTTCAGCTCTGTTTTGGTTAGGCCTCCATGTACTGAACTCTCATTACTAACTATGCCAAGATAAATGCACCATGCCTAAAGCTAGGTGTGGGCTAGTAGAGTATAACACCCCCCTCTCCCCCAGCATTGAGCTGTGGAGCAGTGGAATGATGGTGCTCCATCCAATCAAATCCTCACAGCAATGCTCAATTCAAAATCTATAGAAAACCTTCTTCCCTGGATAGTAGAGATAGTTACTCCAACGCAAGATTGAAAGGCAAGATTTAATACCCTCAATTTCAGAAAGCGCAATGAATGAGCAGGTGTCCCAATACTTTTGTCCAGATAGTGTAGCGCTGCAAACATTAGAAGTGATCAAATCTTACCATGTTTCCTGTGTTTGAGCGGGTGTCTTTTGTCATAAATTCGGGAAAAACTGCGATATTGGACGTCTCCCGCCGTGTTTACGTGTTTGTGATGAGTGTTATTCGAGCTCCGATTGAACGGAAAGCTCTCATCACCTGTAGAGCTTCATGCACCGATGTTTGGAGTAATGACAAGAAAAGGACAGTTGTAAATGAAAATGGTCTCCCTGTCTCTGTCTTTCCTCGCTCTCTCTTTCTCTCTCGTCTCGGTGCATGGTGAGAGGATTGCACAAACAAGTCCATTTACCCATTATTTCCTTTCAGTCGCCGATAGCAACACAATAACTTCTACTGAAAGGAAAAAGAACCAGACAGGTGGGGAGTAAGTGCACGAGAGGAGAGGAGAGGGGGAAGAAAGAGAGGGAGAGAAGAAGGGAGAGAGAGAGAGAGAGAGAGAGATAGTGGGGGGGGGGGGGTTGGGAGGGATGGACAGCAGGGAGGGGTCAAGCCGCCACAGCGGAAAGAGAGAAATGGTGGAAAAACATCCGTAATTTTCACCACAGGGTCTCCGCGTAATTGAGTCGTTGAAAACACAGACTTGGGGGCTGATTCAAAGCAAAGTGGTTAGGGGGGTGGGGGGTAGGGGGGTTGGAGGTACCGTGGATGGGAATGAAAGAAGAGAACGATAGAAGAAAAGGAGGGGGGGGGGGGGTGAGAAGTGTCTGGAGAGTTTGGGCTTTGAGAAGAAAGAGTCCTCCTGTGCTTCATCACACTTTCAGATGAGACGAGCCGAGAGCAGTCGGCGACTTCTGGATCAGCAGAAGATAAAAGTGGCCTGCTTGAATTTAATCAAGCACTCTTCAAGGCCTCATGTAGCATATTAAGAAAAAACATACTTCAGGGTCGCTGGAGTGGTGGACCGGTCATGATCCTGCTTCAGGAGTCCACCAAACGCTGCTTCCCACAAGGATATACAATGGTGGAAGGAGAGGATAGGGTTGGGTGGCATCCACCTACCACACACTGCATAGTATGCGGTATGCGGCCTTACGGGGGTCGGTTTGCTCGCAGGGTGAAAGGTAAAGGGAACACGGCACAGTTTTTTTTCATCAATCATTTCATAAATGTTAAATCTGCAATCTCAATTACAAATGAAGCTGCTCAGCACAGTACGAAGAAACCCTACCTGTAAACGGTTAGACGGTAAATACTCGAGTGACTGGTGACTAATGGTCGAGAAACTGCTGTTGGAAGGACAGGAGGCTTCATGTAACGTCTATTTCCCCCCATGGTTTTGGATCTGTAGCCCACTCGCTAAGCAAGCCTTTGCTTACCTAGCTCAGCTACAGCTCCATTGAGTGTCAACACAGCCCAGAGCAGCTGCTTGACCCTAAAAACTGGTGTCTGAGAGAGAGAATTCGAGCGAATGGTGTTGGGAGAGACCGATTCTCCTGTGTTCGGACTCCTGGCTCAGATAAGCACAGGCCGTGTTCTAGCTAACCCAGGCTCAAATCCCACACGTTTAGAGGATAAAGCCTCATATGGTGCCAATAGGTTGAATGGTTTATCTGCTCCAGAGAGTCCTATTCTACTGGCAGTACTTCTCTACAGGGACTAGACAAGCTGTGTGTGTGTGTGTGTGCATTTGCACATCTGTTTCAGCAGTGGGTGCAACTAAACTAAAGCAGTCGAATGCATTCATTAGAAGGGGTGTCCACAAACATTTGGACATATATAGTGTCCATATCACATGTCATGGTGTCCCCGTATGTGAATACCTCATGCAGTTGTTCTGAACTAATAATAAAGAGCTTTACGTGGGATTTGCCCTTGCCCCTTCCACGGCCTGCATATGTGCAGCAGAGCTCCGCTGCTACTGAGAGCTGCAGGGAGGGGCCGTGTGCTTCCCTGGGCTCTGATAGGACAGCCGAGCCGACAGCAGGTCACTTTCTGTACATTCTCATTATGTCTCTCGTCCTTCTGGAGCAGACAAGCCCACACCGTGTACTGAGGGGCAGGGAGAGTTTGGTTTTTGTGGTTTGGCAGCCGTCCCGGACCTCTTGAGACGCTATGCGGAACACACACTGTGTATGTAAAGCATTACCTATCTGTTGATACACACACATACACAGGTTTTTATATCTTGTCAGGGCCCGGAAGCATGTCTACATCCAGTGGCATGCAAAAGTTAGGGCACCCCTGGTCAAAATACCTGTTACTGTGAATAGCTCAGGCCTGATTTCCAGAAGTTATGATGTTAACGATGAAACCTCTCTTTAATATTTTGGGAAATATCACTTTTTCATGTCTAAGGCAAAAGTTTGGGCACACTGCATGGTCAGTACTTATTAACCCCCCTACACACACACACACCTTTGATATCTATCATAGCTAGAACATGCTTTTAGTAGCAGCTAGGCTAAGAGTCTTTCAGTTCTTTTTTGGGGTATTTAACCCATCTGTGGTAGTGAACACACACCCACACACACACACTAGTGAAGTAGGGCCAGTGAGCACACGCGCGCGCACACACACACACACACACACACACACACACACACAGCGGTGGGCAGCCAACTCCAGCTTCCGGAGAGCAGAGAGGGTGAAGGGCCTTGCTCAAAGGCCCAACAGTGGCAGCTTGCTGAGCCTGGGTATCGAACCCACAACCCTGTCATCAACAGCCCATAGGTCTAACTGCTGAGCCACCACTGCCCCACTAAGCTGCCCCTTTAGTGGCAGATAAGAGTCTTTCAGTTTTTATTTTCTACTTTCTTTATTTTTCTATTTTCTACGGTGGGATGTCTGTTCAGAATTAGCTGATGTTTTTAATTGAATCCATTCGCCCCTCTACCAGTGAAATGTCCTCTGTGTCACTGGCTGCAACACAACCCCAGCATGATCCATCCAACAGCCGGTGGGAATGGCATAACAGTTGGAAAGGTCTTCTTTTTATGAAATTTCAGATGACTTAATATGACACAGGAACAGTTTTCTTCTTGGTGACTCTTCTGTGAAGGTCGTATTTGTGGAGGTGTTATTCGTATCACTCCAGGGTCTGCTCAATCTTTCTGGAGGTCTTTTGCAGCCAAACGGGGGGCAAGTCAAGCCTACCAGATGTTCTCTCTGAATGTTTACTTGGTCTTCCTGACCTCAGCTTGACCTCCACCATTCCTCCTTACTGGCATTTCTTAATTACATGTTGAACAGAGGTAACGGCTGAATGAAGGCCTGAGGACTTTGCTAACACCTAAAACTGAGAGTTTAAATGGACAGAAGTATTGGGACACCTGCTTGTTTGTTGTTTCTTTTGAAATCAAGGGTATTAAAACTGTTAGTTAGTGAGGTCAGGATTGTTCCTAACTCCCAAACTCATCCTAAAAGTACTGGATAGAGCACCAACCATCATTCCAGAGAACACAGTTTTTCCACTGCTCCACAGCTCAAAGCTGGGGGGCTGTACACCCCTCTAGCCCACACCTGGCATTAGGCAGAATGGTGCTAATAGGTTCATGTTAGTTAATCTGCTCCAGAGAGAGTCCTATTCTATTGGCAGTATTGGACTAGACTAGCTGTGTGTGTATGTGCATTTGCACATCTGTGTCAGCAAGGGGTGTCCACAAACATTTGGACAGTGTATTTTTGACGTGTGTTTTTTGTGGCATATAATCCTGAAAATACACACACACACACACACGGATGAATCTGAATTAGGGGGTCCTATTCGCCCCTTGATGGGCTCTGTACAGATGTTTAACTACTTTCAGAAAGTGCACACTTACGGATGCACACTCCTCCCTGTAGGATTCCCCTATTGTATTACCACCCCTGCCTTCCTGACACGTCCTCACACCTGCTTCAGATAATCGCTCCAGTCGACCCCGTCTGTAGAGCTTCTGACTCTTTGATGCCACGGTTTGACTTTTCTGCCCCACCTGCTCCAGACACAGACTTCACCCAGGAGCCACATGTTAGCAATAGACTTGGCTCGGAGTAAATGGGGGCGCTTCATTTGGACGCATGATTCGCCGACCCTTCAATTCATTTCACTTCCTGTCTTTTTTGGAGGTGTCAAAACGCTCGGGGCTGATGGGTAAGGTAAAACGATAGCCGTGTGCGTCCATCATGGTCGGCCCAGCCATAGCGCAGGATTCACACAGACCACGGGACGTCCTGGAGCACGATGCCTCCATATGTAAAAGGTTGACATGCTTAACAGTGGGAGTGTTGCAGTGAGGCCTTGGTAAAACTTTCTGAGAGCTCAAATATCTTGGGGTGTCCCTTTTCTATTTGTCACTTACAATTATTACAACTATTAATTGATACGCTAAATGGACAAAAGTATTGGGACGCCTGCTCGTTTATTGTTTCTTCTGAAACTAAGGGTATTCAATTTGTTGAGTTGATCCTGCGTTTGTTGAAGTAACTGTCTCTACTGTCTACTCAATTTTGGAGAAGCATTGCTGTGAAAATTTGATTGCATTCAATGACAAGAGCATTAGTAAGTTCAGGATGTTGGCTGATCACCACCCTGCCTTACACCAACTCAACCCAAGTCACCCCAAAAGTAGTGGATGGAGCACCATCCATCATTCCAGAGAACACAGTCAGCTCCACTGCTCCACAGCTCAATGCTGGAAGGCCTTATTTCCCTCTAGCCCGTACTCAGTATGGTGGCAGAGGGACTATAAGTGCTATGGTTTGAGTAGAGTTGTAAAAATGCTTATGATAGAAATATAGGCGTAAATTGGATATACAATTTTTTAAATGGACAAAAGTATTGGGACACCTGCTTGTTTATTGTTTCATCTGAAATCAAGGGTATTAAAGTGCAGAGGGACTATAAGTGCTATGGTTTGAGTAGAGTTGTAAAAATGCTTATAATAGAAATATAGGCGTAAATTGAATATAATTTTTTTGTTATATTTTATATATTGACAAGAATATTTACAAATATTTTATTTTTTAGAAAAAAATGCAACTAAATAGCACATTTCTAGATTTTATTTTTAAAAATAGAAACTTTTGATACCGAACTTCAAAATTTATGCACAACCTTACTTCGAAAACATCAGTTTACATAAGTTAATTTGTATAAATTCCCATATTTATTACATACTTTTTTATATAACAAATAATATTTTTTTTTTTACAACTAATATTGTCACAAAGCAGCTTTACAGAAAATTTGCTTCCTCTTCTCCACTTTCTATTTATTCTCCTTCTCGGTTTCAGCAACCAGCATCTCGGTCTCCTTAATTGTAGAATCTTAAAGGTCTGGTTTCTCCTGATCCCAGCCAGATCAATGTCATTACCACCTGACTGAAAAACCTCCAACAGGGTTTAAATAGCCAGCTCGACAGCGTCATTGTCACTATCTGTGTAGTTCTTCACCAGAACCACCCTCACAGTCTGAGCACTGCGCCCAGTCCCATTCGCAGGGTGTGTTCCTGAAGGATCAGCATGGTAGAGTCAGGCAGTATCATCCTTAAACCCCCACAATCAAGGCAGACGTGCTGCAATCTAATGGGTGATGTATTCTGCAGTAACAGAGTAACAGGGTCCTCCACGCGACTTAAATCCAGCGTTTCCAGTTTGTAGTGTGGTCAGTTCACTCTTTTCTTTAAGAAATTAATTAGGTTTTAAGAAAGGAATTGTAACTAAATACAAAGATATTAGCAAATGTCTAGCAAATATTACTATTACATAAATATAATACATGTATGTGCTGCTTTACTGGAGAAAACATTTTACATTAAATTCATTTGTAGGCTTTAATTCAATGTAGATTTAGCTTCAAATGATTGGAAATGTACATTGACTTACTGCATGTGAGGTTTCACAACCTTTTTTATGTTTAATATTTACAGTTTGGGAACAGCACACTATAAATGATTACATCTCCCTATAAAACTGTACAAATTCTTATTTTTCTATTATTACATTTCTATAGGCCCATTCATCATGACATGTCGACACAATGTGAAAAACAACTGCCAGATTTAAATGATGTCAAAAAGTGAAAAATGTTAAATGTTTAAGGTCACTGATGAACAAAATAATAATTAACTTTTAAAAATGTTTAATTTTCAAAAAAGTAATAATTAATAATAAATATTATTTAAAACATAAAAGTTCATTTATAGCAATGCTCAACTTCAAAATATTAATGTTTGATACTAAACTTTAATTACATTCATGTAGTACTTCACTATAGAAGTAACATTTAACATAAAAGTAATCTGACCCAACTTTACTAACTTAATTTAATTTGTAAATTTACTTATTGAAAGTAAGGCAAATGTAACTAAGCTAAATTCAATGGAAGAACTTTGCTTGATAACAGTACACTTAACAACATGTAAGAATATTCTATTATTTTAAACAACAAAGTAATAGTTAACTATAATTAACAATTGTCAGAAAGGTAAATGTAAGAGAATAAAATAAGTAAATAATACTTTAAAAAATTTAGTCCTGACTATAATTTTAAAACATTACCCTGAAATATGAAATGTGTAATGGAGTTTTGTAGTAATTTACTTTAGAACATTAACATGGGCCATAAAATCAATGTGAAAGATTTCCTGATAAACAAACTAATAAGTAACACTAATAAATCGATTTTCAGAAAAGTCATAGAACTAAATAGAAAAATATTCCACATTTTGATGAAATATTACTTCAAAATATTAATGTTTGACTCTGAACTTTATATTGAATCTATGTACAACTTTACTGTATTATATGTTACTGAATTAATTAACTATACTGAATTAATGTAGAATTTGTCACAAAATCCCTGTGTAAACTAAACTTTTATAAACTTTTTAACTCTTAAATTTTATTTGCAAGTTTACTCATTGAAAGTGGGGCAACTGTAACTAACGTAAGCCCAATGTTTACAGTTTACAGTTTAATAAGAGCATATTATAAATAATAACAGTCTAATTTACTACAATGTTGTAAGAGTGTTTGTGTATTTTTGATTAAACTAATATTTTTTTTAAAAGGTGATGTAACAAAGTAGAAACATATTGTACATTTCAATGAAATATTACTTTAAAATATGTTTAATAATGTTTAATTCTAAACTTTATACTGAAACAATGTACAACTAACATTGTTTCATAAAATCCATCTGTAGACTGAACTAAAAAAGTTTACAGTTACAGTTTAGTAAGAGCATATTATAAATAATAACAGTAGACTTTACTACAACGTTGTAAGAGTGTTTATGCATTTTTAAACAAACTAATAAGTAACTTAAATAATTTAGGTTTCAGAAAGGTAAACTAAATAGAAAACACTGCAAATTCCTAACAAACATTACTTAAAAATATTAAATTTTGATATTAAACCTCAGAATTTATTGTGTCAATATCAATTTTTTGATTTGCTGGTCAATCTGTTTTTCATTTCACTGAATACTGTTTAGATTAGTACAGTAGTAGATTTACATATTTGTTTGGATATTGAATATCATTTGTATTCTAAACTGTTTACTCCCAATTTCTTCAGTTTTACTTCTCAGTAAAAGACGTTTATCAGACATTGCTGTTTAAAAATTCCTCTCCTGCAGTTTTTTAGTCTGAAAAACATTTTTCCTGCCTTTCCAGCTTCGCTTTTTGCCCTGCACATTCTGTTTCCCACACCATCCTATATAATTGCACCACTGCTCTCCTAGATTTTCTCATGTCACATACCAGAGACTCGTATTCCATGTAACAAACATTAAAGATGAATGAAATTCAGCAGGCGAGGACCATTTTGCATAAACAGGCTTCAAATTTGTAGCCACTTTGATGCATTTAACGTGTAGCTCTCCCAACACCCGAGACCCTTCCAGATGTTCACGTGTAGATGTTTCCACATGTGCCGTACGGGGAACAAGTCACTGAATGTGTGCGCTGTGCTCGGATCACAACAGCAGGCTGGAATCATGTTCACAGTTCTGCTAGACTGTAGAAATTCTCAAATCTATTATGTTCATTGATTTATTGCAGCGTTTACCTCAGATCTCAATCAGCCTGCTTAGTTTGGTGCCAAGTGACATCGTGAAATGAAAATCCTTGCAAAAAACACATTAATAACAATAGAAAACACTGAGACAGTCTGTCAGTCTGTCTATAATCTGGATGTCATTTGTAATATTGTATATATTATCATTGTCGTGCAAAAATATGCAAATATCTCCAAAATCGTAATTTTGCAGGAGGAGGAAAAAGCTTTTTAACTTTTAATGGAAGTCAATGTAAAAATATATTTATATTATATTAAAATATTTAATTATAATATAATTAAATATTTATATTAAAAATATTTTTAAATATATATACATTTCTATTGGTCCATTCATCATGAAATATGGATACAATGTGAAGAACGACAGCCAGATTTGAATTATGTCAAAAAGGGAAAAATGTGAAAAATTTATATTTAAGGTCATAAAAACCTTATTTCCTTGTCTTTACAGTTTTGACAGTTGTTCTTTACATTACATCAAAACTGTGACAAATGGACCAATAGCAATGCTCCAAACTGACTCTACTCTACTTCTATATACATGACAGGTGAAGTCAAAACAATGACTATCTTCATCCTGTGGAATCTCTGGAAAGGGTGGATCTACATATCAGGCAGCAAATGAACAGTACGTTCTTGAAGGTGATGAAGGTATAAAGCAGGGAAAACTGACAAGTATAAGAATCTGAGACACTTAGCAAGAACCAACTTATGAGGTTCTAGACAATGACTGGGTCAGAACATCTCCAAAACATCAGGCAGGTCTTGTGGGGTGCTCCCCCACAATGCAGAGTGCTCCAGGAAGGGCAACCAGTGATCCAGCAACAGGGTCAAGGGCACCAAAAGCTCACTGATGCTCATGGAGGCCTTGCCCACCTCACAGGACTTAAAGGACCTGCTGTTAACATTAGCTTGTGGGGTCCATGCCTCGAATGCTCAGATCTGCTGTGTTGCACAAGGTGGATCTGCTCAATATTAGGCAGGTGGTACTAATGTTATGGCTGATCGGTGTATATAAATATATATTATTCTGAATTGTATTGATAGTATTGTCGTATCGTGACTAGCAGTAGTTAGCTGAGGCTAGTGGGTTACATCAGGACACAGATTCTGTTTTAAACATTGTATTGTAATGATGGTTTTGACGCTTTAATAATAAACTAAACATTTAAAATATATTTTAAATATATATTAATATTAAATAAATATTTTTTTACATATTCTGTCACAGTTTCTTTTTATTTCTTTTTTAATGTATATGTATAATGTGTTTTTTAATGTGTAATGTATATAAACATTTTAAATATATTCAAAGGCATGCACACCCTACAACACTGGTCTAAACATAGACTGGACAAAAGTACTGGGACACATCTCTTAATCATTGAATTATACACAGGTGTATAAAACCGAGCCTCTAGCCCTGCAGTCGGCCTTCCTTACACACATTAGTGAAAGACTGGTTGGTTCTCCAGCGTGGTTCTGTATGTAATAGGAGACACCACTGCAACAACAAGTCAGCCGGTGAAATTTTCTCCCTCCTAGATCTTCCTCCATCAGCTGTGAGTGGTGTTGTTATTGAACAGTGGAGGCGTTTAGGAGGAACCACAGCAGCTCAGCAAGACCACGTAAAGCTACAGAGCGGGGTCAGGGCCGAGAGCTGAGCTGAGCTCAGTGCAGAAGTCTCCAATAAATGCAGAGCTCCAGACCTGCTGCTGTTAGAGCTGCAAGGGAGGCCCAACTCCATATTAACGCCTATGGGTTTAGAAAGAGTTGTCATGAAGGTGTAATGTGTAGATGTCCCAATACTTTTGTCCATGAAGTGTAAGTTCTTGTGAACCGTAAGTGGCTAGAAGATTACCTCATTTCCAAAAGGTGACAATCTTAATTTGCAGAGGGCTAGGCAGCTGCTTAGAGGAGCCCATGGCTGCGAGGTCAAGGATTTTGGTGGGCCCAAACTTTTGCATGGTGCTCCTTTACTTTATCTTCCTTTCCTCTAAAAATGAACAGAATAACCTTATGCCTTTTGGAGATCCGGTCATCTTCTACACACCTAACTATTCACAGTAACAGGCAATTTGACCAATGGGGCCCAAACTTTTACATGCCTCTGTATTTACATTATTATGTAATGCTATGTATATTATGTAGATGCTAAGTGCTAACTTTCAGTGCCTTGTGCTTATACTGACCAATGACAGTGAAGGTGGATCTATCTATGGATTATGTATGAACTACATTATTACTTTAATAAACTTTAATAAACATTATTATGGCAGGTGATTTCAAATGTCAAAAATTTGTCCAGGGGTGCCCATATTTTTGCATGTCACTGTAATTACAGAATGGTCTTTGCACTTCATGTCTTGTGTACAAAACTATTGTTTTGAATAAACCATCTAAAAACGCCCTTAAATACACATTGCATATGTTATGATGCGTAAAATTAATTATTCATAATAGAGTTATTTTTGGAAACCTTAAGAATGCACGTATTAATGTATGTATGTATGAATAAATTAATCAGTAAAATGAATAAAAAAAATAAATACATAAATCCAAATTCAAAAGTGTTATAAAAATCTGGCCAGACAGCCAGATCTGAATTATGTCAAAAAGTGAAAAATATCAAAAATGATTATTTAAGGTCATAAAAAAACTTATATCCTCATCTTTACAGTTTTGACTATTTTTAGACAATCTTTACAATAAATCAGAACTTTATGATGAATGGACCAATAGCAATGCTCCAAAATGACTGTACTCTAAATACATAAATCCATCGAATAAAATGAAATAAAATTTAAATTTTCATCAAATTTAAAAGTGTTGTAAAAAATAGCGAAATAAAAAAGATCATTTAAAGACGTTTCGTCGATTTAATAAATTGTGTAATTGATTTCTGAAATCGCGAAATTTATTTATTTAAACTTATTAAATAAATGGTTAAATTATAATTAATATAATATATAATTATAATGACTTCTCTAAATATTATTTATTTAATATTTAAGCCCCGTACGTTGTAAAATCGCCCCATTGCAAAACTCCCACACGGTCCTTCCAATATGGCGGCTTCCTCTCCGCGCTCTGGACGAGAACTGAAAGCCCTCTATTAAACCCAGCTGCGGGGTGAGCGCCACCTCTCGCGAGATTTCCGAGCCAGCAACTGCGAAAGGCTACTGATTCCGGGGTCGGTGTGTGTGTGAGTGTGTGTGTGTGTGTTTTCGTACTCGGCTCTCCCCGTTCGCTGTGTGTGTGGTTTTTTTTATTTTTTCTGCCTCGGTGGGGGAGGAGGAGGAGGAGGATGATGATGGCGGAGCTGGTGCAGGGACAGGCCTCGGTGGCTCAGCCTGGGATGAAGGGAGACGGCTTCGCGGACGCGCTCCACCGAGCCAGACAGGTAACAAACACGGGGCTCCGGCGGAGCGGGGCTGCGGCTCGGACCACGGGGGCGACACGCGGCGAGTTGGGGGGGCTTTTTATTTCGGTGAAGCGCAAGTTACTTTTACAAAAAAAGCCCCAGCACAACTCCAGCCCTCCCTCTCTCTCCCCCCTTCCTTTCCCCGGTAGCAAACACACTCCTAACATGCTAACTAACGCACGCACGCTACACGTACCCTACCCTACCCTGCTCTCACGCGCGTGCACTGCTGCTACTACTACTACTACTTCTTCTAATTGTCTCTCTCCCCCTCTATCTCTCTCTCTCTCTCTCCTTCCATATAGTTACCCATAGTTTAACGCACGCGTCGTCGTCGTCTCGTCCTAATGTGAGCGACTAATCCACCAGGCTACACGTACGCACGTTTCCACACACGGCGCAGCTCCACAACGTGACACTTTCGTGCGCACTTTCGTGCACACTTGCGCACATGGTGCACACGGACTCAAAAAGACACGCATCAGCTGCAAAGTGACACTTTAGTGCTCATAGCGACACTTTTGCAACGCGAAGCTACACGTAGCTAGCGTGACACTCCTGTGCAAACACCCCGGGCGCGAGCGAGCGAGCGAGCAAGGGCGCAAGGGCGCGAGCGAGCGAGCTAGCTAGCGAACACGCTACACGCAGCAACTCCAAACGTGTCGAGCCGGAGCGGTGCACGGCAATGCGGGCCAGATCCCGCTCAACAGCGTGGGCTACAAGTTCCCAGTTCGCGTCCAAACACACGCTAGACAACTTTCAGCCCCTTAAAAGCGACTTCCAGGAGCAAAGCCGACCTCAAACACGCCACACGGCAACCTGTTGTTGGAGAAGTTTGAGGGCTAACGCTGGTTAGCGGAGAAGCTAACGCTGCGTGGCCTAGTTTCCGCACATGCGAGCTTCGCGGTTTAAGCGCTAAACGTGGCGATAAACTTCTCTAAACGGGTCGATTCCGGTCGGGAAAATGTGTCGACACCCTTTACACGTAAACACGAGTGTTGTGGACGTGTGTAATCCGTCTGAAAGGGGCAGGGGGTGAAAAGTAGCGTGTTTACGTCGCGGCGAATTTGGCGAGTTAGCGTCCTAACGGGTGCTTAAGCGTCGTCGTGGAGGTTTAACGCGCTGGGAGCCCCAGGAGCTGTCGAAAAGTGTGGCAAAGGCGATGGCCCTGCTGCAATGTGAGCTAACGCCGATTAGCCCGACGTAGCAAGGCCACTGAGGTGAAGTTAGGTAGCTAAGTGAAGTCCGGGCTGATAAGTTTAACGGCGGCTTGAAAGTAGGGCATAAACACGCGTCCAGCAGCTCGGTGTCGTCGAGGCTGGGCGACAGCCATTTCCAGCCGTGCTGCTGTGAGCAAATGGAGTTGCCATAAGTTGACTAGAGGGGGGAAACGTGGGGAAACGTGCTCGAGGCCAAACCATAAGGCCTTGGAAGCTAGTTCTGAACAGAAGTCCCTGCTTGCACACTGTGTGTCCGAATATTTATGGACACCCTTGATGAATGCTGAATGCATTCAGCTACTTTAGGTTGCACCTATTACTGTTGTAGACAAGGAGCTAGCTACTGCCAGTAGAATAGGACCCTGGGCCTAATGCCTAATGCCAGACGTGGACTAGAGGGGTATAAAAGCCCCCACATACCCCCACATACCCCCCCCCCCCTCTCCCCCCAAGCAGCATAGAGCTGTGGAGCTGTGATGGTGCTCCATCCACACTAATGCTCTGGTTGCTGAAAGCAATCATATCCTCACAGCAATGCTCCTCAAATCTAGTAGTAAGCCTTCTTTCCTGGACAGTAGAGATGGTTACTCCAACAATCTCTTTAGTTGAACTACTTGATTTCTGAAGATATGATGAATGCACAAGTGTCCCAATACTTTTGTCCATATAGTCCATAGCTTTGAGATTAGAAATGAGGGTACTTTTGAATAAAAGCTCTTTATATGGCTGTTAAGTGTTTATTTCCTCAGTAAAACTCTAAAATTAGAGGGAATACTAGTAACACTCCTACAGAAAGTGGTGGTGGTGGTGGAGGTTCTCCATCACTGTGTGTGTGCATCATTAGAACATCTCCTCATTGAGTATAGTATTATTTAGAGTTCTCCTCAGATCAACACCTGGTTTGGTGGTAAATCAGGGCTTAATGATGGTAAATCAGGTGAGCTGCTGCTGCTGCTGATGGAGTTGAACACATCCTCCACGCTGTGCTGGCTGGACTGGGGGGCGTCCAGGAGAAACCTGGAGGAACCGAGCTCTGTTCTTCAGACTAGCTCACCATCAAGATCTCACTACTTCCTTCTGTATTTCTATTTTTTACTGTATTTGATTACTTGTACGAGCACGGACCCTTATTGTGGGGGTAAATGGTTAAAATGATCATTCTCACAGGTGCCTAAAAGCTGTGCACAGTGCCGTGTATGGGGAGTTGCACTGTGCGAGGTTGAAGACACTCTTCAGCCATGCTTGCACTTGTTGGACGTGGGTGTTTTGTTGCTGAAATGAGCTTTGATTGCCTTCTCCAACACGTAAAAAACCGTATGTGCTGATTTTATAGCATTAGTGTTGGGGCTTTGCAGGCCTACAGGCTTTAATCTTTATGAAAAGCTATGGGGCTGTAATGTGTGAATGTAGAAAAACAATATTTAGACACTTAAACCATCTTATCTTGATGTTTTAGGGCTGTGAAAAGCACAAGGCACTTCTAAAGGTAGGGATTTTTAGGAATGTAAAAGTAAGAAAGTAGGAGGATATTGAAATAAGAGCTGGTAAAAATATTTGAGTATTTAAACATTAATAATGGTGTTTTGGTAGACCAAATACACCAGAAAATGGCAGATTTAATTTTTTGTGTATAGTTGTGTTTAGCACTTCATCCAATGAAACAGGACTAATTGCAGTTGATATCCAGTTTCTCAGAAAAGGCTTATTTATCACCCAAAAATATAATAATCCCCATCTCTAATTGGAACTATATCCGTATCAGCCAATATTTGCTTAAAATCAATTAATCTACTGATCAGATTTTCTCTGAGTTATCTACTGGTATTTAATTATGTAATTGTACATAATTGCATCTGGAACAGCAGGGCATTTAGTTTATGGTGGTGGATTTCTTGGCCAGGCAAGACCATCACACTACACCAATAAGAGTCCTTGGGCAAGACTCCTAACACTACATTCTCCAAATAGCCAAGAGGCGTAAATGTAAATGTGACTTTGGGCTTCCTAACTAAAACATCTACGTTTTATTCATTTCACAGCGTTTGTAACGCTGCAGAAACAAATGTAATATGCTGATCCAACTGATTTCTACATTTTAATTTCTGGGCTGGTTAAATAATCGCTAAAAACCGGATTGCCTTTTGGTCCAGTTAAAGTAAAGGAATGGGTGTTTATGATTAATACTGGCTGAAGGAACATGCAGTATGGGCATTTGGTGTAAATGGTTTCAGTATATTTGTCTTTAAATAGTTCATTTTACCCAGTAGAAATCTGTTACAAAGACAGGCTTACTGTTTTCTAGGTTAATAGTAGCTTATTTTACTGTAATTGAACAGATTTAAGAACTAAAAGTACTACGAAGATTAGAGCTTCTGAGTGTCCGTTTCAGTCAGTTGCCCTAATTTAAAGACAAACCACTTCTAGATTGAGTATAATGTGCCTTATTAGAGGATAGGCCTACGAACATAAAATTATTCAGTTTTCTACCAGAAAACGGTAGAGGATACGTAATCCGAAGTTCGAATATCGTAGGTTGTAGCGCTGAGTGTTGGCAAGAACCTGGTGATATGATTGTATCATGATACAGGACTTGTGATTTAACCTATTGCATATATCAGTATATTTAAAATCAGTAAGCAAGGCAGTATATTGTGTTTATTTATATAATTTATTACATTTATATTTAATTAAACAAAACATTTACTTATGCTTCTCCAGTCAGAACAGTGCGATCTGAAGAGAACCCGTCTGCCTCCAGTCTTTGCATGTAAACTATTCATTAAAAACGTAGAGTTTTTGAGGTTTGCGCGGTACAGTGTTGCGAAAAGTCACAATACTTTGAAATATCGGTTTTCGTACAGCTCGAGTAGCTTGATCACCCTTCTATTAATAATAAATATTTTATCAATGGCGTCCTGCTTAAAGTTAACTGATAGTAGCTTGTATGTTATGCAATCCCTGCTCGGGGGGTCTTGGGTTGTAAAATCAGGGCGTGTAGAATTGGGTTTACTGAGCATGTGCTAGCTTACTGTCACTAGCAACACATTAGTGCTAAATGTTAGTGCTGCTTAATTTATGCGGCACTAAATATATGTATATCAGACACACCTAGAGCTCAGCTGTGCTTCAGAATGTGAGAATTGTGTAGGGGAATCGGATGAAGCTTTAAGCTTAAATTTGGGGGGTTTAAGGCTGGGCAATATAATATTTTGTACTATTGTGATTCATTTTTATCGTCATGCACAATATACGTTTCTGAGCAGATCGTAGATCGTCCGTGCTTAATGAACACTGCCAATGAGCATTTAAATGCAGAAAGTGTGATTTGTCGTGTTTAACTGATATAGGGCTGCTTTTGCAGTTTAAGAATTTGCTGATATCGATAGTGTTTTGGCTGCATGTCAAAGTATTGCAATAAAAATCATGTATCGCAAAAATTTCTTAAAATATCATGACTTTTACCATATCGCCCAGCCATAACTGAGTGTATCTCAACATCACACACTCGTTCACATGTGTTTTCGTTAGAACACCTTCATTAAAACCAGCAGTTTTGGCCTTTGCCTTTCCAGCACTGGTTTTAAGAGGCTAAAATTGAGTTGCAACCAGAGAAAAAGGTAGTTTTTAGGATTCCTGTTCAGAACCGGCGCAGGGCTGGGTGCTGAGTATTTCTTCCATTAGGGCTGGACAAATTGGTACAAATATCACAATATTTAAAGACATTTTCACAGTACACTAAATTTCTTTTCCCACACTCGTCATCACTGACAAAATAAGTAACTACAGATTCGTAAGAACTACGATTTTAACATTTTCTCCCGCATTATTCCAATGAATCGGCTCTAATTACACTGTTTATAATGAAACCTGCAGTTCATCAGTGTTTTTTAAGCACTGACTATATTCGTGATTATGCTTAGAAAAGAATATTGTGCATCACAACTAGATTTATCATGATATGATAAAAATTCATAATTTTGTCCACCCCCATTTCCCAAGCAATTTAAGCCTAGCTAGCAATAATGCAATGTCTGAGACAGCTGTGCTACTTCAACGATCTCAGTCCTGCTCTAAACAGCAAGGTAGCTAACCTTAATCCACATCACCCTTAAAATGGCCTGGAAAATATAAGTTGCGATCCCTGAAATGCTTGAATAACCCAATAAAAATGATTTTTTTTTTTTTTGCGTTGAAACATTCAGGCCTTACAGTTAAGAGCACTCAAGTACCCGTAGTCACCAGTTTTAATCTGACCTTTTTTGTTTTTGTTCAACTAAAAACTGAATGGGTTTTTTTGGGGGGGTTTCCAGTGGTTCGTCAACTTTGTGTAGCCGTAGTTCAGCTAAACCAGAAAATCGCTGTGAACTTTTACAGCATTGTATTTAAATATTAATCAGATGCTCTTATCTAGAGCTGGTCCCAACGGTTAAGTCCAGATAGCACTGGCAGTATGCCCTATTAGTGGTGTTCTCTTTGGTACTGCAGTGGTTTGTTTTATGTACATGATCATTGGTGTTTGGGTTTGTGACGTTATCCACTGCGCTTTCAGCTGTTTATTTAAAAAAAAAAAAAAGAGGGGAAAACTAAAAGTGACTATGACCCAGACATATTGTAGACTTGTGTTATGTAATTAACTTTTAAATAGAAATCCAGACATTAAAGTCTATTATCACACTATATCAACTTTACAGGAGAAGGAAAACTTTCTAAACTTACAATGGAAGTGTAAAATGATCTCATTTCTAGTCATTTTGGAGCATTTTTATTGGTCCATTCATCATAAAATTTGGAAGTCATTTAAAGAGCAGCTACCATTTTCACATTACGTTACAAAATGATGATGCAAGCTCAACGGTATGACTGTATGCATTGAGCTGTACAGAGGAACTACACTGTAGTTCACTTCACTGCAAACCTTTCAACAATGCTAGTTGGTTTTGGCCTGTAATGTAACTAACCTTCCTTTAAAAGCACAAAAAGCCACGCAGGCTTGTTTACTGACTCGAGGAAAAGGCTGAGTATTGCAGAGGCATCCTGTCAGACCTACCTTTGTAAGAACTGCTTGCATAACACGAAAAACCAGAAGTGCACCAGGCCAGTGATGTCCTCTTTTAGTTCTGTGTATAAGGGTTGGCGATATTGTAGATTCGTAACATGACCAGAGTCGAGATCTTTGCATTTATTATTTCCTTCCTTATTTAATAACTTACAGTAAAAGATGAGATTTTTAAACTGGTTGGAAGCAGCAAAGTAGATTAAAAGTAGGTCATCCTCAGCGCAGGTCTGTGGAAATTGTGATGATAAATTGGCCACTGCGGTGCTGTTTATTGCGATAATGATATTTATCACAATGATTGAAGTAAATGAAACGTCGGCGTATTTCCCAACTCTACTGGAGGGGCTCTGAGAAAAAGCTTCAAGGGTTTTTAGTCCTATTGACTTCTATTGGGTGTAAAGGTGCTTAAATGTTTCGCATCCTGTAATTGAGTAAACTTTAGATTTAGCTGCAAGGAATATCAACCTAATTGAGCAAAATCAGACCATTTATAGAAAGATGTTAAAATACTGGAATCAGCTTTACAGGAGAAGGGGAAAAAAGCTTCAATTGTAATATTATAAGAATTGTGTGTATGTGTGATATATATGTGTGTGTATTTATAATAATTTTTCTGTTTCTATTTATTTTATTTTATTTATTTTTTTTGGAGCTTTTCAATTGGTCCTTTCGTTGTGAAATTGATTAATTGTGCAGAACTGGCAGATTCAAATTGGGTCAAAAAGTGAAAACAGCAAAAAGATACCAAGTTAATAATTGCCACATTGATTTCAGATCATATCAGTTTAACTTTATTTACTTATTTTTTGCAAATAAATCTATATACTGATACCTGGTCATGTAAAGGTGAACTGACAGGGGATTCAAAAACTTCTCAAATGGCAACTTTACAGAAAGAGAAGGAAAAGACTTTTGAGTTTCAGTGAAACGCAACATACAGATATAATTTCTGAGCATTTATATTCATCATAAATTCATCATTTGGGCATAGCAAAGATCAACTGTCAGATTTGCATCCCCAAATTTGCATTGTCAACAAGTGATAAATTGCAGAAGTAGAGAATCGTTGCTCTCCAGTGTAAAAACGTGTATCTCAAATTGACCACTGAATGGAAGTCAGTGTAAAATCAGAGTCTAAGTAAATTTGAGCTTCTTGGTTCTCATACCGCATACGTTTGCTTAATACGGGTAGGTGGGAGGGGGGGGTGCAATCGAACAGGGGATCCCACCGATTCACTAATTATATTTTTTTTAGAAACAATCAATTGATTAATAAGGAAAATATCAGCAGATAAAGTCATGGAACTTATTTTATCTGGAAATATGGTTCAAAAGTGGTCTACCTTACGTTTTACATATCTTTAAGAAAAACCCCTAAAAAAACCCTGTATTAATTCCTTAAAGGATCAGTTGATTTCTGAAATATCATGATACCATCAAAATATTGAGACTCCATAAACCCTGAAAGTTTCATACCCAGCCCCTTTTAAACTAAAATCAGACACAAATGGAGATGCGTGTTTTTTAATTGTGTGTATTTACAGGTTAGAGCTGGGCAATATGGTGATATTTTGTATCATGATAAATTTTATGATATGCTTTACTAAGCATATGGAGGAAACTGTGTGAAGTGATGTTTCATTAGTGTAATTAGACTGGGTTAATCTGATGAAGTTCAGCAGATGTTGAATAAAAATGACTCTTCAGTAATTAGGGAGAGGATCTGAACAGTGGTTTATAAGAATCTCTCTACTGAAGTTTTAGTCTGTGATTTATGTAGTAATTTTGATAAATATCGTGAAAGACTTTAAAAATCGTGATCTAGTATTATTAGCGTATCGCCCAGCTCTAATACAAGTGTATAAAACTTAAGAATGAAGTTTACCCAGAGAATTGTGGGAATTTTGAGCGAGTTTGGATTGCACCTCCAGGTGGTGTAAATACTGGACTGACTTGTTCGGTGGGAGATCTGAAGGTTATTCTCAAAGTTTCCTGAGAATACAAGTGAGCAGAAGCACAGGTGCTGATGCCGGACCCCTGTGGGTGGGTATTAAGTTCTTGTCCTGAACGCTCAGCTGCTGCTGCTCCTTGCAGGCCGGCGGTTTCCTGAAGGCCCGTTCTGTAGAGCAGGCCCGACGGAGTCGTCCGCACATGTAGCCTTTATCAGCTCCGCTGGGAGAAAATAGAACTGGGCAGGAGGCCAGGATCATGGCCCGATTTTACAGCCCGTATGGAAAACGACGTCTCCAAACACAACGTGGCTACTGGTTTACATAAGGAACGCCCCAGGCCTGCTTTATTAGCCCGTTTGCAGTTGGACGCTCTGGTCAGGTGCTATCTCTCTGTGTGTTGTGCCGTGGAGTGCTGGTGTTCAGCGCGGTGCGTGAAGCTTTTGAGAAGTTACATAAGTGCCAGCACAGAGGCAGCACTTCATGCTGTCTCTGCTTTTGAAGCGCAACAGGTTCTCGCAAGGCTGGTAAAAGCTTGTCGCAGTACAACGGGGTTATGCAACGGCGTTGATTATGAAAATGTGCTTTAAACAAGCTCTGCTGGCGTGCCGTGTTCAAAAGGTCTTGCTTAATTACCCTGGAGAAGAATGACAAGAGCACAAGTCACGTCTTATAAACTGTAATCGAGCTTGTTCACAGATCGGGACTCGACGGGGCCTGTTTAAGGCTGTGAGACGTATAAATGGATGTGCAGAGTAGTAGAACTGAGATTACACTGGTGTAATCTGCAGGCCGGTCTTGTAGGGTTCGTTGCTCACGGTTTATTTAACAGATTGTAAGGTAAGACTAAAAAAAGTTCAATAATAAAAATAATGTATGTCCAAAAGTTTGTGGACACCCCTCTGATTAATGCATTCAGCTGCTTTAAGTTGCACCCATTGTTGGTCCCTGTATGAAGTACTGCTAATAGAATGGGGCGTGGGGTAGAGAGGCTTAAAGCCCCCAGCATTGGGAATTGCTGCATAATGAGAGAATTTGCACATTCAGCCCCACTCTGTGATCAGACTTCGGTCTGACTAAACAGAGCTGCGTTTGGCTACCCAGTGTAAACGCATGTGGCTTAATATCGACCTTATCAGGATGCAATCCAGATACGAACGTATGAAGTGAGCAGGGGTAAACTGGGGTCCAGCATCGACTCCCAATACAGCGGAAGGGAAAGGCTCCCCGGATAATCGGTTTCCTTTCTTTGGAAATGTCCCGTTCTGGGTCGTGTACACTATGTGGATTTCACAGTTACCCTGATCCTGGAGGACCCGGTTCCCAGCAGGGTCTAGCGTTGATCCTGCCAATCAGCCCTTTAACAAGCCCTTCCTGAGCTAAAGATGAAGTGCTGGGAGCAGGAAACCACCAAAATAAACAGGACAGGGGGTCTTCCAGTACACCTGGGTTAGGAACTGAAGGGTGACCCTAAAATAAAAAGGTTGATTAGTCCAGATGGCAACGATGGCTAAAAGCTGCTTGTGCTTAAATGGGGGCCACACCTGCCTTTAGGTAGGTAGGTCCATCCAGGAACACGCACTGCCTCACTGCCTGCGTCACAGATGATCACGGGACTCCATTTGACCTCTATTAATAGGGCCCGGGTGCTCACGACCCGGCCTGCGGTGTTCCCTTACACTCACTAACTAGCCCTTTACCGTCTCGGCTCACTTTCTCAGAAATGACGGAAATGCCAATATACCCCTATATGGGGTTCCTGTGCAGCAATACATGTCCAAAAGTTTGTGGACACCTCATCTACTGAATGCATTCTGATGCTTTAAGCTGCTGGACTGGTCCCTGTAGAGAAGTACTGCCACTAGAATAGGACTAAACCGGAGACTGTAGGAAAGTGGATTGGAGGCCCCCCCCCCCCCAACACACACACACACACACACCTTTTGGGACACAGAACTGTGTTCTCTGGAATGATGGATGAATGGTTGGTTGGTGCTCCATACAATACTTTTGGGAGGAGTAAGGGAGTTGGATGAGGAGAGGCCCTCGGTCTCGTCATAGTAATGCTCAGAACCTTCCCTGAACAGTAGAGACGGTTGTTAATGATATTGAATGTGTAGATGTCCAAATACTTTTTATAGAACGCTATATTAACTGTAATTTAGTTCCAGTGTCAGATTAATTAGTGTTTATTTACTTATTTTCATGGTAGTGTATAACACTACGTACTATATAATTATGTAGTATGTAGTGTATTTTGTGCTGTACTGTTCATAAAGGGTGTTTTTTCATTTAAAGTGCTGCATTTATACTAAACACTGATGCACGTCATGAAACTGCTCCAATTTAGGAGTTATTTATTTAAAAAAGTAAAAATGAAAAAAATATTTGATTGTTTTACTCCTCCCCCCCAATGACCACCCCTTCCTAAACACCCCCAGACTGGACAACAAGTGAGCAGTTGTTGGGCCTGAATTCCTCCGGGCCGTGTTTACCACCTCCTGCACTGAGCTGCAGCCATTTCCCTGGGCTGCTGATTTATCCGCACGCTCGCATTGCTGGCATTCCACCCAGCATTCCCCAGAAAGAGGGTTTAGCTTGAGGGAAGAGGTGGAGCGCTCAGCTCTCTCTCTCTCTCTCTCTATCTCGCACTCTGTCTCTACTTCTTCCTCTCTAGCGCTCTACCTCCCCGTCTACCTCTTTCTCTCTTTCTCATGCGCAACCTTCAGCCTTCCCAACCTTCAGCCTCCCCGTCTACACCTCTCGCGCGCTCTCTTTGCCGCTCTGCCCGGCTCACTAAGTTTCTCTTGCGCTCTCGCTCTGCCTCTAGGGTGCTCTCGCTCTGCCTCTAGGGTGCTCTCGCTCTGCCTCTAGGGTGCTCTCGCTCTGCCTCTAGGGTGCTCTCGCTCTGCCTCCAGCTTCTTCTCTCCCCTCGCTCGCGCTCTCTGCCTCACCCTCCTCTCCCCTCGCTCGCCCTCTCTCTGCCTCACCCTCCTCTCCCCTCGCTCGCCCTCTCTCTGCCTCACCCTCCTCTCCCCTCGCTCGCCCTCTCTGTGCCTCACCCTCCTCTCCCCTCTCTGTATAAATATATAAATATTAATTTTCTGCACTCATATGTGCATCAGTGCGTCTCGTGCGGTTTTGAGGAGTGTTGATGTCCTGAAGGTGATGGAAGCCTCTAATTAGGAGGCTCTAATTGTGCAGATTATATTTTTTACGTATTTCTTTTCTTCTCTTTTGCGAAAAAGAGGAAAAAAAGAAAAGCATCAGTCGAGGCCGGGAGGCAGACGTCTCAATTGAGTGTAATTTTCTGAAAGGCTATACTTTTGAATGGAGCCGGGTGGAGCAGGAAGAGGCTGAAGACGTGCGCTCTCTTTTGTGTCTGCTTTCCAGTTAGCGAATGGCAGCCATCTGTGATGGTGAATAGCTGACTGGAGATCGGAAGCAGTGCAGCTTGTCTGAAAAGTGAGCAAACGGTTCGAGCTTTGCAGGCTTTCTGAAACGGTTCGCTCAGAATCGCTGACTCTGAGGCGGAATTGTGTTCTGTACAATACAGGATCTCGGCAGACCTGCTGCTCAGGTTCTTCTGCTTGTTCCTGAAGCTGGGAGATCCTGTATGGGTGCAAATTTAGCTCCTGATTCAGAGAACCGGGGTTACGCAGGTAACCTCCTGCTGTCCTCTACAGGTGCCGTCGTATGTTCTGTAGTAATGCTGATTCCTCAGTGTGTTTGCCATGTGTTTCACATCACTCTTACCAAACTCTCTCTCTCTCTCTCTCTCTCTCTCTCTCTCTCTCTCTCTCTCTCTCTCCTGTTTGATATCTCTCAGATTGCAGCTAAAATGGGGGGAGACCAGATGACTCATCTGAACCACTCCTCGCCTGTTGTCGACCCTTCCCTCTACGGCTATGGAGGGCCGAAACGCTCCCTAGACGAAGGAGGTAAGCCCCATGTCGCACTTGTTAAACACAGAGATTAGGACTAAATTCTGATGCTCTTTTTGAATGAAATCCACAGCATGAAGGGCAGCTGGTGTTTATAGAAGGTATTAGAAGAACAAATTAAGTTTATGACTTAAACACACACACACACACCTCGTAACTCATGTTTTGTCCATTTTATCTTGACGTTATTATTTAAAGAAAACGCTACAGGACAGAAAATAAATATAATAAACCCCCAATAAAAGTGTCTACCTGTAATAAACTCTATATAACATTAGAATAAACCCTAATAAACAGTCAGTGGTCAGTGAGTGTCTACCTGTAATGAACTCTATATAACATTAGAGTAAACCAGCTCGACTGATTTACCTTACGGAAGGACTGTCGGTGTCTGGAGTTCAAAGAGAAGACAACGAACTCTAACTGTGCTCTTTGAACCAACATACACAATATGGTCAAAAGTATTGGGACGCACCTGTCTTATTCGTTCAGTTTAGGTATATAATTCAGTCTCATTGCTACAGGTGTATAAAATAAACCCCCCAGTCATGCAGTCTGCCTTCTTAGACCCATCAGTGAAAGACTGGGAGGTTCTGAAGAGCTCACTGAACTCCAGTGTGGTTCTGTATGTAATGGGAGACACCGCTGCAACAACAAGTCAGCTGGTGGAATTTCCAATTTCCTCCCTCCAGATCTTCCTCGATCAGCTGTGAGTGGTGGTATTGAACAGTGGAGGCTTTAGGAAGCACAGCAGCTCAGCAAGACCACGTAAAGTTCCAGAGCGGGGTCAGGGCCGAGTACAGAAAAGTCTCCAGACCTGCTGCTGTTAGAGCTGATGCCTATGGGTTTAGAATGGGATATCATAAAAACAAGCTCCTGTAGGTGTCCCAATACTTTTGTCCCTTTGTGTCAATAACTTTAATGACCAACAGCATGTGACTGTTCTATAGAGTTTCAGAAGCTAATCCTTTAGCAGTGCCTGTTGTGCGCCGCTGTGTGTGTATATGAGTAACTGTATATATTATCTGTATATACTTTGGAAGATGGCGCCTCAACCCTGTAAGACCTGAACTCGCCGCGCCCCATTTACACTCTGGGCCTTGCAGCCTCTTGGTGTGTTTCTGGCCATCACGCTCTGGCTTTTGCGTATAGGGCTCAGTTGTGTACGTGTGGGTGTAGACGTGTGTGTGTGGCGTAGGCTGTGCGAAAGGCCGAGCTCCTCAGCTTGTCAGAGTGTTATTTCAGGGGGGGATTACACCTCAGAGCACAAAGTACATTAACTGTTAGGCTGCAGCAGAGTCCATGTCATTGTGAGGACAGAGTCATGCTTCCTCTTCTACAACCTTCTGCTGAAGAAACAAACTGTTTGCTTTAAAGCACCGACGGAGGGTTAAAAAAAAAAAACCACACACACACCAGCTTCAAATGCTACAGCGGAGTGCAGTAATTTCAGGAAGTGAGAGGGTTTTATGTGAGCGGCACAGCGAGCGGCAGAGTCAATTCTGAAAGCACACATATGATCTCTTACACACGGTCCTCCTAAAGCAGTCTGCAGGGGGATGCCAAAGCACAGCTTATGTATATCAGTGTATCCCAATAAGAAGCTCAATGTAATGCATAATAATTTTGTAATATAGAAAACATGAGGGTTTGCAGACTCCCTATTGTTGAACATTTAATGTTTCACTCATTTTGTATAAATAGTTTTATATAGCTATATTAGGATATGGAAAAATCTAATCACGATATTTAAAGACGTTTTATGATATTATAATATTTCGGCACGTAGACGAAATGCACCAACAGTGGTACGGTTAGGAAAAAAAATAAATACTCTTCCATGCTGAGTATAAAATATGTATTGTGTACCACAATAACAAATTTATCATGATATGGTTGCCCAGCTTTTGTGTGTTATTTATTATAACTAATATTAATAATAATACAAATATTATAATAATTTTTTATAGATCTGGTTAAAACCAGCAAATTTGTATTTAATTAGGTCTAATTCAGGATTTAGGAATTCCCAGCACCTCCAATCACTAAAACATCTCCAGAAAGGCAGTGTTAAAGGAGAAGGCAAAATGGTTTTTGCTTTGAGAGGAAGTTGTTGTCTAAGTGTTTATTCCAAATAATTTAGAGCATTTCTATTGGTCCATTTATCCACAATTATACAAAACTGTGTGCAGAGCAGCTACAAGGTATTTAGAAGTATTAAACAACTTGTATTTAATGCATTATAAACAGCTTTTGGGACACCTCTTAATCATTGACTTCCAGACCAGCTGTTGGAGCTGCATCAGGGAGACCAACTCCATATTAATGCCTCTGGATTTAGAATGGGGTTTATTAAAGCTCCTGTAGGTGTCCAAATACTTTTGACCCTATAGAGTATAGGGTTTATGTTTAAAGCTTGAATGTTTTTTTGAGAACACACACACACACACACACACATTATGCTATTCAAGATGAACCTCATCCCAAAAGTATTGTATGGAGCTCCATCCATCATTCCAGAGAACACAGTTCTTCCACAGCTCAATGCTGTGGGGGCTTTATACCCCTCTAGCCCACTCCCGACATGGGTTCATGATTATCTGCTCCTCCAGAGAGTCCTACTTTATGGGCATGACTTCTCCAAGGGGACTAGTAGAGACTACCTGTGTGTGCATTTGCACATCTGTGCCAGCAATTGATTAGGAGGGGTGTCCACAAACATTTGGATGCATAGTGTAGAGTCGAGTCTAGGCTAGATGGCTTAGGCTCGTGCTGAGAATCCTATGGTAGCGTGAGGTTGTGGTTTAGGTAGGAAGTTGGCTTTGTAACATTCAGTAAAGACTCTCTGTAGCGGCAGCACACACACACACACATGCGCGCGCACACACACTGAATGCCTTAAGATCCAAAGCCGCTAATATGAATGGAGCAAAACCACCAATGAGGGAAGAGCTGTCGCTGTGAAGGAAGTTCGTACAGTCATCTGATTAAAAGTTGAACGTGAGCAGGGTTCTTGCATGCCCTGCTTCGTGGTGCTGAGTCAGGCGTGTAAAAGGGAAGTGTGTGTGTGTGTGTGTAAGTGTGTGTGCGTGCGCGCGCTTTAGCTTATGCTTATGCTTATGGTTTTGGGAAATGTGCACTAATGTGGCACCACTCTTGCTGGTGCACGATCTCCCTCCACTCTAGAAGAACCACTTTGGTTCTGTTAAGAGCAGTGTTTGTAATGTTGGAGCTCTGTGAGATACATTTGTTAAGATCCATCACATCAATTATCAAGTTTCTTCTTTTTATTATACACTGACCCTCAAAGGAACCACACCAAGGTGTTTTTTTTTATTTTTTTTATTTATTTATTTATTTATTTATTTTGGTTGAGCAAATTTTTAATTATTGCAGACCGAAAACCCTTCCCTTCCAAGAGTTCTTAGTTTATTTACATGTAAAAGACTTATTTATTTAAATATAAAATATATAAAGTATCACTGAAACATCTCCAGAAATGATTATGTACATATGTGTGTATGTGTATGAAATAATTATTTAGAAGTATTAAAAAACTTGTATTTAATGCATTATAAATAGCTTTTGGGACACCTCTTAATCATTGACTTCCAGACCAGCTGTTGGAGCTGCATCAGGGAGACCAACTCCATATTAATGCCTCTGGATTTAGAATGGGGTTTATTAAAGCTCCTGTAGGTGTCCAAATACTTTTGACCCTAAAGAGTATAGGGTTTATGTTTAAAGCTTGGAGAATGTTATTGAGAACGGCACACACATAAATTATGCTATTCAGGAGGACCCCCAACCCAAAAGTATTGGATGGAGCACCACCATCCATTATTCCAGAGAACACAGTCAGTCAGTTCCACTGCTCCACAGCTCAATGCTGGGGGGCTTTATACCCCAACTTCATACTGACTTCTGTATTTAGTCGTATCTAAGATTAGAGGGGTCTTTTGGATTCTAGCTGATACAAACGAGCTAAGGGTATTTTCTGAGTGAACAGTGAAGCACTTTTGTAAGTCGCTCTGGAGAAGAGGGTCCGCTAAATGCCGTAAATGTAAATATTAATAAAATATGTTTTTAGAGCGTTGTGTGACAGGTTAGCTAGTAATAATTTCTTTGGGAGGTTTTGAGGGGGTGACTGGCCTGCTAACCTGTTTTTAATAGTTTACTTTTAAGCTCCTGCATAAAACTGTTTATTTGAACGCTTTAAGGTCGTTTGTTACTGATACCTGCAGTAGCTTTAGCTTTTACTAAAGGAGTAGTTCTTCTCTCAGCACTGCTCGCTTTACTTTCCACCACTCATTTGGGGGGCCGGGAATTTCAGAAACGGACAATTTCCCAGCTTCCCTGAGTGCTGAATATGGTTTCTTATGTCCTTGGTGTAAAATGATCCGACGCTGCAGGGCGAATATTCCCCTGAAATGCAAATGTATGACTTCACGGGTCACGAGCTGTGCGGTCTTCTCTCTCGTCATCACTGGTGAACGGTGTTAGAGTAAAGAATGGACAGTTATTTAACTTCCTGTCAAGCTTTTAAAAAAAAAAGCCCAAGTCACTGATTGCAGTCTAACTTGGATTGTGGTTTACTACAAGCATGCCTTTATTTATTGTTATTAACATTTTTCCCTTTTCTTGTTTCTCGTTTCAAAGTTGGCGCCCAGCTCGGGGCGATGGTACATCCAAGGTGAGTCACAGCTCCTTGTAATCAGATCTATACATTGAATACACTTCAATTTGAATTTCATCCTAAGTAAGAATCTGAAGAAACACATTTTACATGAAATGAATAAAAGTAAATAAAAATAGTTCACATTTAGGAAGGTTCAGCACAGGTGGTTCATTGGTAATTGATTTAAGAGGTGTGTGGACCCTTAATTATCATGACCAGCGTATTGTAACTGCTCCTCAGAACCTCTTATCCAATTCCAAGTAATTTTGGGGTGTTTCTGTTCTTTATTTCATCATAAAATTGTGTTCAGACTTACGCTTTCAACAGGAGATAAGACGTGTTTATAATCACTTCCTCAAACCAGAATTTGATCCACAAACTGTGAAAATCTGCACTTCCCACATTTTGTTCTGAGCTCTGAGTGAATAACAATTAGTTTTAAATTCAGGAGTTTATTTCCAGAGACAATGGCAGGTCCGAGAACACCCTTTTCTTGTTAGATTTTATGAGGTGCATGTTGGTGGTTATTAGTGTCTATATTATAGTATTATGTATATTATAGTGATTGTGTGTGTGTGTGTGTGTGTGTGTGTGTGTGTGTATATAATATATATATATATATATATATATATATACACATACACACACATTATTTTGTATATTATATATATATTATAGTATTAGTATGTATATATTGTAGGGGTTATTAGAATGTATATAGTATAGTGATTATTAGTATTTATATTGGATCATAATATACAGAATTTCTTTTTAATGTTTCAATATATGCCGATATAAAGTCTTGGCCTCGTGTCCAACTGTGTGACTTTCTCTTTTTCCTTTTATGTCCAGGGCTATAATGACAGAAGAGTTCAAAGTGCCTGATAAGATGGTGGGCTTCAGTAAGTATTTGGGGGGGGGGGGTGGATTGATCTGCAATACTGACATTTTATCTTGAAGTGGAAATTTATTTATTTATTTATTTTGTGGGGAAAGAAAAGCATAGTAGTATTAGGGAGCTTTTGTGTGCATGTCTTAGGTGGTGTTTGGGTGCAGTAAATGGTGATCAACAAAAAAGAAACCTGACAATATATAGACCCTTTTATTTCAATTTCAATACAATTCCGTTGTAAAAGGCTCAATATTGTCACCTCACCGAGCTACCTCTGTATTAATAAATCCCTGCTGAACAGACATGGTCAGCTGTTGAAGCTAGGGCTGCGCGATATGGTAAAAATCACTATATTAGCACTAATATTTAGACATTTTTCACGATACATGATATTCATCCCGAGACCTGTCAATATCTTTGATGTACTTAGAAAAGCATATTGTGTGTCATGATAAAATTCATCACGACACAATAAACTATCGTCATATTGCCCGGCTCTAGTGTTTGCTTAGTCACACTAAAGGACAAATTCACCTGTAACCGTCAAGACGCGACGGCCTCAGATTGAGCGACTGTAGAGTCCACTCTCCAAGCTAGCTTAAGCCTTTGCTTAACCATCTCAGCCGCAGCCCCCGGGTATCTCAGCCGCAGCCCCCGGGTATCTCAGACAGCTCAGGTCTGCTGCTGACTAACTGCTGAGCTCCCGACACAAGTGCCGACCCGAGAATTAATTTACGGTCTGTGTTTGTGCGATTTAGTGGCAATACTGTAATAAATGAAAATGCTGACCCACCATAATTCCAAGCTTTATTTGACACCTCTTTAATAGGCAAGTATTGTAAGATTAAATTTAGGAATGTCCTGAGCAAGGGTTTGTTTTTATTTATTTAGTTAGTTATTTTTAAACCCCCCTCACTCCACTTTGAGTCTCTTAATGCTGACCATCAGCCGATACAATCCGATCTTAGCAAAGCAGCAAAACAGCCCCACAGCTGGGGGAAGAGATGGTAATCCACAACCGTAAACAGCAGTGAAATCACTGTTTTAGTAACAGACAGTCAGAAATGGCTTCAGTATCTTGATGTATTCATTTTTTTCCTTCTTTTTCAGTAATTGGAAGAGGCGGCGAGCAGATCACTAGAATCCAGTTGGAATCGGGCTGTAAGATCCAGATTGCTGCTGGTAGGAACCTCTTTTCTTTTTATTTATTTATGCATTAATTTATCCCCCCCCCCCTTCCCCGTCGTGTTCATGTAAATCATGTTTAGAGCTAAGATGCAATATTTAGATTTTTTGTTTCCATGACTTTCATTTTCTTCTTTTCTGTTATATTTGATCCCCCCCCCCCAAATGTGTTTTAACTGTGTCCGTTACCGGTTGGTAAGTTTTTAAGTTTTGTCGTAAACTGTGTATTTTGTGTGTTGCTCCTTTAGACAGTGGAGGTATGATTGACCGGCCTTGCACCTTGACTGGGAGTCCAGAGAGCATTGAGTAAGCTCTCATTATTTCAAGGCGTGCGTGCTTGTGTGTCCGCGTGTGTGTGTGTGTGTGTGTGTGTGTGTGTGTGTCCTTTCAGTTAAAAAGCTGGTTTTGCTAGAACAATGATATTGAGACTAAATCTCTGCTGTCAGGATCGTCAAGGGCTTAATCACTGCCATTGATCAGCAGTCAGTTCTCAGTATCTCAAGCCTAATCTGAATAATTCTTGGCTAGTTATCATGCTCTGCCTGTCTGTGGGGCTTCATTCGTTTTGTGCAGAGTTAATTATTCAAATAGAAATGTTCATTCGAATGCAGAAATCTGTATTTTAATGTTATGTCAGATCTGAGTCTCAGCTTCTCACATTAAATACTGCATTGAGTGCAAGGTTTGTAGAAGAGCAGTATCTAAATCACATTTTAGATTCCCTTCAAAATCACATCTGTAGTCTAGCAGGCTCCAGGCTGTATAGATGGCCTTACTTGAAGTATTTCAATATAACGTGAGGCCTGATTGTACTGCCATGTTCTTGCCAATACACAGCCCTAGTATCAGGTAATACCTTCTTACCATGATTTAAGTGCACAATTGACATTTGTAGTATTATTTCATTGCTGCAAAACAACCTCAAACAATCTGGCCAATCAGTTTTGATCAGGTTTTTTTTTTTATTATATTTATTAAATTTTTTGGTTTAATGTCTTATACGTCAGGATGAACACTCAGGATGAGCATGTCAGAACTAAAATTCAACAATGTCTCTCTTGTCTTGCTTTGTGAAGTCTTAAGGGAACCAAACTATGAACCAAAGTATAAACGTCAAATTTTCTAAAGCCAATCATACATTGGCTCTGACAGGTTTGCCTGCTTTTGACCTCTGGATGTTCTATGTAAATCTAAAAATATACATTTTTAGACAAACCACAACTTTTAATTAATAATAGTCAGTGCTAATTAATAAATTACAGATGTTTCACAATAGATTGGCAAGCGTGAATTTTCAATTTAGGATTTTATTGGTGCACATTTCTAATGCTATACTTAAAAATCTGTAGTTTTTTGTTATGGCTAATAATTTTAACGCTATACAGTTTGATTATTCTGCAAACTAGTTCAGCACATGGAGCAATTTTTAGGCCGTAGTTTTTCAGTGTTTGTCACACCCTGTGACCCGATCATGTCCAAGTGTTTCAGTGCTTTGATGCTGTTATTTATAAGCGAAACCAGAGTGACAGTAAATTTGCACAAATGGAAATGAGGGAGTGTATTTGCCGTATATCTGCTGTCCGTGTAACTATCACCCGCTTGTTCTGACCCCTTTGTCGTTTCCGTCCATCAGGCAGGCGAAGCGTCTCCTGGGTCAGATCGTGGACCGGTGTCGGAACGGCCCCGGCTTCCACAATGAGATGGACGGCAACAGCGCCATCCAAGAGATCCTGATCCCTGCCAGCAAAGTGGGCCTGGTCATTGGGAAGGGAGGGGACACCATTAAACAGCTACAGGTGCGCTGTCCTCTCAGATCAGGGACTGAATATCCCAAAGATTCTGACATTAAACTTGTGCGTTTCAGAGAACTGTAGTAGTTATTTTAAAGCAGTGCTTCTCAAACCGGTCTTGAGGACATTCCTGGTGGTCCGCACGTTTGCTTTGTCCCTAAAAGGCCAGTTTACCGTTGCATGACGTGTAGATGCATACCCTATGCCGTAGCCTGGTGCTGTGATGGTGATTGGCCCGCTTGGGAACATTTGTATTTCCTCCATCACCTTTTTTAAATGTATACATATTTTTGCTCACATTATATCCTTTATTTCTCCCATTTCCGTATTGCCAATTAACTCAGCCGTTCGTAGCTCCCCTCCAGACACTAGAAGGCAGCAGTCTCCTCCGATACATGTGAAGCCAGCCACTGCCTCTCTTCCAACTGCTGCTGATGCGGCACTGCCAGCAGCCAACATGGCTGGAGCAAAGTGCCCAGGGTCCCCAGCCTCACCGCACCAGCCAATAGAGCTGTATGTGCTGGCCAACACCCAGAGCGCCATCTACCCACCTGGCGAGAGAGCGTGGCCAATTGATGGCAAAGCAGCATGGCTCAGGATCTGAGCTTGCATCCCCTGTCCTCTAGTTCGCTCTGGGCCCCGATCAGTTGGGACCTAGAAATGGTTGCAGATGTGTGTCTCAGTGGCCGGACAAGCACAGAAAGTTCATCCTTCTGCCTCAGTCGGTTCAGTGTCCGTATGTGACGTCTCCTCTCCTTTATGCGTTGCAGAAGTTGGCGAAGTTGGCGGCTGAAACAGCAGATTATGTTGCAGGTGGAGTAAAACAGCTGTTTTACTCCACCTGCAACATAATCTGCTCAGTTTCAGCCACCATTGTTCATAGTGCACCTTGGAAGTCACACCGTGGCATAGAAACTCCATCGCTCCATCAACACACTGGCGTTAATGCGCCCAGCAGTTACTCTGCAGGCTACAAGGTCGACTTGGCGCTAATTTGACGTAGGAGCATAAATCGGCCTTAAGCATCGTGAAGTTGGGTTAGGGTGCAAATGTGGACCCTCTGAGAACCTGCTGGAGAAGCCCTGCTTTAAAGAACCGTTCACTGAAAGGCTCTTTATAGGGAACCAAGAATGTTTTCTTTAAGGTGTCGCTCCAAAACGCCCTCTTTGACGCTTACATTTACGTACAGTAATGCTACAAATGTTTGAGGTGCATGTTTTTGTAACGACACTAGTTATTAATTCTGCTTCTTGACCTAACTAAAACCTCTCATCTCCGCTGTTGGCGTCAGGAGAGGACAGGAGTGAAGATGATCATGATTCAGGACGGTCCAATGCCCACAGGAGCAGACAAGCCTTTGAGAATTACTGGGGATCCCTTTAAAGTGCAGGTGAGCCCCTGATGCCCAGCCTGGTGGACTATTGCCTGGCTTTGTTGTAGAGCACCCATCCTCTTGTCTTTGGTTGACGTTTTCTGAGGTTTTAAAGCTAACTCAGCTGTGTGTGTGTGTTGCAGCAAGCACGGGAATTGGTAGTGGAGATCATCCGAGAAAAGGACCAGGGAGACTTCCGGACTGGCCGAGGCGACTTCAGTTCCAGGCTGGGAGGAAGCAATCTGGATGTAAGCATATGCACTGTGGTTGAATTGCACACGTGTACATTTTAAAGGCGCTGAATACGATTTACTCTGCACTGGTTCTGTAAGTGGGAAGTGGGAAGCGGTTCCGGCCGAGAGAAAGAACACTATTCTGGCCGATCCGCAACAGGGGGTCTTCGAGCTTGTGCACAGGAATGGGAGGGGCAGGGGAAACTGTGCATTTGGGACGTGATCTGTGTTGAACTACACGTGTTGTCCAGGAGAGATTGCCGAGAAATAGCCAGAACGAAAAAGATACGTCAAACAAAAGCTGAAAGAAAAAGTTCCTAGAATGCTAGTGAGGCGCTTGGAGAGAGGGGGGGGGGGTCTCCTAATGTTGAAAGGCATGAAAAAGGGTGAGGGTGTTGCTCTACTCCTGCTGGATATGTGGGTAACACTGACTTATTTGTTGTTGCTGTTTCACAGAAATGAGTGTTTGGTCCAGTTTAAGAATGTTGGTTTGGTTTCAATTCTATTTAGAAAGCACGTTTTAAACTCTTAACTACATCAAAAGCCAAGGAATAAAAGTGCAGTTTGAAACTAGCAGTGTAGCAACATGTAGTGGCAACTCCTTCCATATTTTGCAGTCTGACTGCAAAGGCACAGTCGCCCCTTTGCTTCAGCCTGGATTTAGGGACCACCAGAAAGAGCTGATCAGCAGATCTGAGAGAGAGGTTGGAGCTAAAACATTAATTCAAACAAGGAGCAAGATCTTAATCAATCCCAAAACGGACAGCGCGATCTGCTAATGCTAATCTAGCTAAAGCTGATTGCTAATGGTGTTTGGTCGTACAACGTTTGAGCGTTTGTGAATGGTTTTATGGCTGCAAGTATGTGGGGAGACGAGCTTCTGAATTGTTGGAGAGGGGGTGTTAATATTTAAACTCAACAGCAAAACAATCACTCTAGAATCGCGTACAGCCCCTTTAAAATAAATCAAAAATCACCCCGCTTAATCACTGCAATACCGCACATCTTACCCTGTAATGTTTGTAATCTGGAAATGCAAAATTTATGCATGATGGTGATATACAAAAGTAACAGAGCCCTGATTAAAGAATGGTCTGTATTTTATTATAAATTCTTTATTTTTTGAGAAAATAACGCTGCTTAAAATTAAGCAGTGCTACTTTGCTACGTATTGGTTTGTTTGGATATTGCCTTCACCATCAGTCTGTATTGCAGTGATTAAGTGTATAAATGACATCTGAGCAATACGTTAATCCCACATCACTAGGGTTATATATTGAAGTGTAATTGGCAAATTAGTCTTCCAGCCAAATTGGATAGGATTTTGCCTAAAATTAGACCCAGCATTTTATTTATTTATTTATTCTTTCTCCCTGAGCAGGTGGCTGTGCCGAGGTTTGCAGTGGGCATCGTCATTGGCAGAAACGGGGAGATGATTAAGAAGATCCAGAACGATGCTGGTGTGAGGATTCAGTTCAAGCCAGGTCAGTGTTGCATATGGGAGGGGTATCTTAAAAAAAACGCACCTTTTCAGTCCTGAAAATGGAAGAGGGTTGATTCCCAGCTTTGGTTAATATCCAAAAGTGTGATCTCTGATATTTCAGCATCTTCATCAACTTTAAAAAGTTAAAGAAAACCAGGGAGAGAGTCTCAAAGAACCGAGGGTGCCTAAGGACAGGGTTATGTCATCCAAATCCCTTAAGTCTCTGCAAGAGACGCAACAGTGGCCACTGAGGTGTTCACAGGTTTAGGGGAGATTAATAATGCAGAGTTATTTTACACATGCACGTGTTCCAGCAGGGCTCAGTAATCCTGTTAATAACTACAGCGTTGTTGCTGGTTAGTGAGCGAGTGAGCGAGCGAGTCAGTGAATGAGTGAAGGGGCTGAGTTTAACCTCACGTTTTTGGGAGGGGGGGATGAAGTTAGTAATGATGTCGCAATGTGGACAAAATAGCATGTTTCATACATCTCTCTTGGCTATATAATATTTAATCCGCTTACGCTGATCAGCCACTTCATTATCACCACCTCCTTGTTTTTACACACACTGTCCGGTCTATCAGCTCTACTGACCATAGAGGAGCACTGTGTAGGTCTATAATTCCAGGCTGTGGTCTGTGTGGTTTCTCTATGTACTCGGTTACCCTCCTTTCACCCTGTTTGCTCTTCATTGGTCAGGACCCTACAGGACTGACCACCACAAAGCAGACTGTAGTATTTAGGTGGTGGGTCACACTCAGCACTGCAGTGACTCTGACTGACCGACATGGTGGTGGAGTGACTGGGTGTGTTGCCAGTTGATGGCGAGTGGGTCGAGTTTAAAAACTCCAGCAGCACTGCTGTCTGATCCGCACGTGACTAGTGAGCGTTATTGACTATAGGAGTTTCAACCATCCAGATTTTTAAAATGTGTGCATATCTGAACGTAGAAGCTGAAATTAGGGAAAACATCCTTAAATATACACTGTTTAAAAGTATCCAGATGCTCCTCTTAATGAGTGAGTTCAGCTACTTTACAGAACACCCATTTCGTGCACAGCTTGTTTAATTGCCATAGAAGAGCATTGCCAGAATATGTCTGGTAGATAGAGGGGTGTAAAGCCCTCTCAGCACTGGTGTGCTGTAAAGCAGTGGAACTGACATCTCTAGAGTCCTAGCGCTCCATCCAGTATGTCTGGGATAGGTCTGAGTGGCATTTTTTTATTTTTTATTTTTTATCTGTAAATAGGCATTAGGCAACAGTAACTAGGCAACAGTATCGAACATCACTAATGTGCTCATGGTCGAATACCATGTTCCAACATGTAGTTGGAAAGGCCTTTGCAGAACAGTAGAGGCAAATAAAATCTAAAAAAGTAATATTAATATAACAAGCAACCCTGGAGGAGCAGGTGTCCAAAAACTTTTTGTAAAAAAGAACAATCAGAACTGTTCGTTACAGTAATGTTTCTTTTTGGTGGTTCAGTGGAAGGCTGTGAATTGAGCTAGCTGTTTTGCATCTCGTTTAGGTAACCCCCCCCCCCCCCCCCCCTTCTCATGTCAGAAAATAACGGAGGTTGCACATCTGGATTGAAATCTAATGTGTGTTTTGCGATGTTCCAGATGATGGGATCAGCCCTGACCGAATTGCTCAGGTGATGGGTCAGCTGGACAGATGTCAGCATGCAGTTCACCTCATCAACGAGCTGGTCCACACAGCACAGGTACCTGTCTAATCACGCTTCTCAAAACTGAACACACTGATAGTTTTCTCTGCCAGAAATGAAGGATTTGATCGTTTCACTGTGTAATAACCCAGATAAAAGGAAATGTCAGGTTTTAGTGACCACACACACAAACACCCCTTCTAATAAATGCATTCACCTACTTGCATTGCTGATACATATGTGCAACTGTGTGCGCACACACACACACACACACACAGCCTGTCTAGTTCCTGTGGAGAACTACTTCGAATAGAATAGGACTCTGGAGCAGGTAGACATGAACCCATTGACACAATGTCTAATGCCAACCATGGGCTAGCGGGGTATGAAGCCCAGCATTGAGCTGGGGAGTGGTAGAACGGTGTTCTCTGGAATGATGGTTGGTGCCCTAGCCAGCACTTTTGGAATGAGGTAGGGTGGTCCGACATTCTGACATCACTAACTCACTTGTTGAAGGCAATCAAATCCTCACAGCAATGCTCTTCTCCAAGTTTTGTAAAAAGCCATCTTCCCTGGACAGAAGAGACAATTACTCCAACAAAAGCAGGATCAACTCTCTTTAATACCCTTAATTTCGAAAGAAACAATGCCCTGAGCAGGTGTCCCAATACTTTTGTCCACATATTGTACTATACATCTTTGGTGTTGTCCATACAAACTAGGCTCTACTCACTATGTCTGTGTTAACTGGCTATCATAAAAAGTCAAACAAGCATGTAATGGACCCTGGTTTGTCCCTTCAGGAGCGTGATGGTTTTGGGGGTGCGTTAGGATCCAGGAGCCGGGGAAGAGGCAGAGGAGACTGGAACATGGGGGCTCCAGGAGGACTGCAGGAAGTGACCTACACGATACCAGCGGACAAGTGTGGCCTTGTGATCGGGAAAGGTAGAGTTGATTGAACCTTCCTCATTAAAACCATAATCCACAAGAGTAAAGCGACCCGGAAACGTGGTAATACCTCTGTAACGCTCAAAGTGGATCACAGCCTCAAGTGGATCATTGCTTTTAGAAGTGTCACAGCCCAAAATGTGACAAACCGCTGCTTAAGTGGCTTATCCTTATAAGTAGCTTGGAAAGTAGTGACAAAATAAATAAGAGCAGCGTTTAAAAATCAATTTTTGTTTTATAGTAACACCAAGTTTAACAGCTCGTTTTACAATAAATAAAAATAACAGCTGTGTTAATGCAGAGCTCCGTGTGTCTTACAGCAGCTTCAGACATGGCTCAGATTTTCTGAAATTAGCTGGTGAAATACATTCAAAAGCAACATTTTTATGGAGCAGTTTTACCTTAAAACAGCAGCTTCAGGATCGTGCCGATGCTCCACTAACTGTAACTGGGAGAATGGCATCTCCACCGTTCCCACTCTGGGCCAGAATACTGCTAACGGCACTATGGCACTTTAAAGGGGAGAGTGGGCAGGACGGTGCTCATGAGAACTGCATAATGCTGCATAACCCAATTCCCAGTATCCGTGTTAAAGCCTGTAAAAATGACTCTACTGCCTCGGTCCACATGTTTTTCATTCTCTGGGACAGTTCCGTATCTCTCCGCTTGTCCAGAAGTACATGTGTACAGCGGCCAGACCCTGTAGGGGTGGACCAGGAGCACAAGTGCATACTTCCTCAGTCCTAGGCTAAGGGCACTTGGCTGCAGCTTTAGACCCGTTAGACCCGTACTGATTTAGCGATTCAGCATATTGGTACGGTCCTGCGTAATAGTGGGATCATTTCGCCCAGCACTGTGATCACCCTCATTATTCGTGAGGGTTGCAACAATCGGGGAATAGTTGGCCAGTGTTCATATACAGATTTATTGATCGTAACGGTCAGGCAAAAACCTTGTATCTCCAAAAACTTTACAGGAGTTGGTCCATTCATCATCTCATTTTGACCCAGTGTAATAAACAGCCAGACTCACATGATCAACAAATTGAAAAACGCCAAAAATGAAGGTTTTTAGTTTCTGCATCAGTATATGGATGTACATATCGCCGCAGGCATGTAGTCATGAACCGAGAAATTAGTACTTAATCTACCTGGAAAAGCATTAAAGAGAAATGCCACAACTTGTGATCAGCTAGAGGCTCATTTTTTCATTGCAAACGTCTGCAATATCAGTATTATGATGGTAGGTATTACAGTAATCATTAATGAGTAGTATATAATGCAGCCCTTGGTTAAAGGTTTACTACTGTTATTTTTCCATCCATTTTTACTTTTATTTATTTTTTAAAATACTGCCACATGCAGAAGCCCAGCTGTCGCGTCTAATGTCTTGCATTTGGAATGTGATTGTAACATACGAACATACTGAAAACACCCCCCTCCTCCCCCCAAAAAATCAGTTTGCAAAGTTGTTCAACTCTCCAGTCTAAAACACATCTTTCATTGTTTAGGCTAAGTGCTTAGTCTAAGCGTCTTTTCACTCAGCATTTAAGACCACCAGCGAAACTCTCACGCCATTTAAGACCCCCTCTCCTTCATTCCCCATAACTAAACCCATCCCGCATAGGGCTCGGCGAGTTAGCCAGAGCTGGGCCTGGTGCATGAACTGAACGGTCAGTGTCTTTATTCATTTCTCTGTCGGGCTTGGAGAGCTCATAATGGCTTCATTATTGCAGAAGTTAAATTTGTTTGACAATAGCTTAATGGCCCATGCTCAGTCCATCGGCCTTGGCAAGGAGTCTGAGGTAGGCGGGGACTCATTGAGGAGTGTTTTCAGCCTGGGGTCGGGTTGGGTCAAGCGAGTGTCACCCTGAAGTGAACAAACGTGTAATTGATTTTGGGTACATCCCATCACCCCCCCTCCCCCATCCTCCTCTACCCACATCCACAGGAAGCTTTTTAGAGACATTGTGACTGGGCAGGGGAGCATGAGACCCCCTGAGACCCCCCCCCCCCTTTCAGCCTTTCCCTTCATAAGGTGAAGAAAAGCTTGCATACTGGGAAGGATACGCTCTAATTTTGGCCATCTCTTCCACTGCTGAGAAGGCAGTTCTTCCTTGATCTTTGCTAACATGTCTGTCTGCTGGTGTTACTTGTTGTCTCACCTTCTGTGAAGACAAATTGCCGGTCATTGTCTGACTGTTCTACATATTAAGAGATAAGAAATGAAAAGCTCTTGGGGGGGGGAAAGCTGTAGATGCCTAATCATTACAGTAAGGCTCTAGCGGAGAAGCTCATTCATCAAATTTCGGTACGAACGAATATTTTTAACCGTCAAAGTCCAAAATTCCTTAGTTTTGCCCTCAAGCTTTGTTATTTGTATGACATGACGGGACCTTCTTGCTTTGAAATGTTCAGGTAAAGCTCAGGTAATTACACAGGATAGCACAATTATACAGAACTAAATCCGCTAAATATACAAGAACACTGAAAATACTGGACAATTTAGAAGTATACTAAATATGCAGCAATATATTAAATACACAGTGCAAGTAAATATACAGAACTGTGCATATACAAAAATATATAGTACTGAATATACTAATATATGGAACTAAAAATACAGCAATTAATTAAATATACAGGGTTCAAAGAGGTCCTGGAAAACCTGGAAATGCATGGAAAATAAACATGCTGAAATCCAGTACTGAATAGTCCTTGAAAAATAACTAAATTTTTAAAAGTACAGTATTTTCCATGACTTAAGTAATGAGCTCCTGATGTCATTTTATATAATGTTTTATATTGGCATAATTTTTTTCACGTGACCAGTTTTGGCCGTGGTGTCATGAACATGCCTTGTTAACTAGCTAGTCTGGACAGTCATTTTTGGTCCTGGAATTTAGTTTTTTGGTGCTTAAAGTGGAAAGTCCTTGAATTCAAGTGTATGAACCCCATATACAGTGCAAGATACACTTATATATACTTCTGAATATCTCTGCATATTTAGTGTATCTTGCACTGTATACGGGGTTCATACACTTGAATTCAAGGACTTTCCACTTTAAGCACCAAAAAACTAAATTCCAGGACCAAAAATGTTATGTTTAGTCCATATATACACTAAATATGCAGAGATATTCTCTCTGTGTGTGTGTGTGTGTGTGTGTGTGTGTGTGTGTGTGTGTGTGTGTGTGTGTGTGTGGGTGTGGTACAGATGTATACAGTGCTGAATATACTAAATATATGGAACTGCCTGTCTGTTTTTCTCAGGAGGAGAGACCATTAAGAACATCAACCAGCAGTCTGGAGCTCATGTGGAGCTGCAGAGGAATCCTCCTCCCAACACTGACCCCAATGTGCGCATCTTCTGCATCAGAGGCACCCCGCAGCAGATGGAGATGGCCAGACAGCTGATTGACGAGAAGATTGGGGTACGACTTGTGGTTTCTTGCTGAAACATGGACCTCCCTGGTTTTGGCATGTGATCAGCTGTTTCCATATGCGTTAAGGATTAAGATCACTGATCTGGTTTGATTTAAAGCAGGAGAAATTATCAAGCCTAAGAATCTGAGACACTAGGACAAGAACCGAACTGTGATGTTCTGGACGACTAACTGGGTCAGAACATCCCCCAAACATCAGGGTGTTCCCTGTGTTTAGTACCTACAAAAGGTGCCTAAAGAACGGACGCCCAGTAGACTGGCTTCAGGGTCATGGGCACCTAAGGCTCATTAGTGCTTATTGAGGCCCCACATCACAATGTGCAGGACTTGAAGGATCTCCTGCTAACATCTTGGTGGTAGACACCACAGGATGCAGCAGTAAATTGACACATTTTCTTAAAGTTTTAACTCTGCAATGACTGGCTCGGTTTTTTAATGTTCTTGTTGGTAAAGAAGTGATTTTTTGCTCTTCAGCCAAGAGGATTGCACAAGGAGTGCTTGGTCAGTGTAAGACATCTGCTAATTCATGCAGCAGAATGAAAGCAAAAGTTTGCTAGATTCAGGATGTGGGTTTTATTTTCACAACCTGAGTAGCTGGGGTGTCGGTTCAGATGGTGAACAGTTTGCTTGCTTGTTAAGGGTTTTTATTATGTGCGTAGAACGGCATTGATCTGGAGGTAGCAATGCAGCTGCATCGATTTTTAATGTTTAATTTTATATATATATATTAAAATAATGGTAAAGGTTGCCCAAATTTTTTGGCCAAGCTAAGAGCTCCAACAAAAAGCTTGTTGATTTATTTATACTTTACATTCCAGAATATTTTAGTAGTATTAGTGATTTAATGTGTTTTTCTAAGTAATTCTGACTTAAAAACACTTGAATTAGATTCAATCTGGGTGAAAGTCATAATGCATTAAAAGCTTTCCTAAATGATCAAGTCAGCTACACTATTTGGCCAAAAAGTATTTGGACACCTGCTCTTAAATCAAGGGTATTAAAGAGTTTATCCTGCTTTTGTTGGAGTTAACTGTCTTAACTGTCCAGGAAAGGCTCAGATTTGTCTACTAGATTTTGGAGGAGCTTGCTGTGAGAGATTGATTGCATTCAGCGACAAAAAAGTAAGGTCAGGGTGTTGGATGATCATACCACCTCATCCCAAATTCCAGAAGTGTTGGATGGAGTACCAACCATCATTCCAGAGATCACAGTTCTTCCACTGCTCCAAAGCTCAATGCTGGGAGGCTTTGAAGTTCTCTAGCCCACACCTAGTATTAGGCAGCATGGTGCCAATATGTTCATGTTTATGTTCCGTTCCAGAGAGCCCTATTCTATTGGCAGTACTTTTCTGCAGGGACTAGACGAGCAGTGTGTGTGAATTTGCACAACATAAAGTTGCTGAATGCATTGATTTCAAAGGGGTGTCCACAAACATTTGGACAAATAGTGTATTAGTGCCCACATTGTGTAGTTATAGACCATGCTTTAGAAACGTTCAATATATCTAGTCCATCTTCCTGTGTTTTGCCCTCTAGTAGGTGGTCTTAATTCACCCCCAGTCCTTTTGTTTTGGGGTGCTCTCGCACCATTGGTAAAAGCGAGGGGTTCATCCTCCCCACTATCAATCAATCAGCAGTGCTCAATGGGGTGCGTTAGGACCCGTTTGACCTTCGGCCTTGCCTGGTTTGCTCATTCACTCTGGCCTCTGTCCTCTTCTCGCAGGCCTCCGGATTGGGGGGCAGCAGCAGTTTCGGGCTCAGTCCTTTCACCCAAGGACCTGCGACCCCACACCAGAAGTGAGTATTGTCTTTTTGAGTGTTGTACCTATAGGTGGGCAGAGTGACTGGTTATCCGTATAGTGACAAGTTACCACGGCTTGCTTTTCTGAGCATATCGTGGGTATTTTCAGTATGAGTAAAACGGTCATCTCATTTTATTCTTTTGTTTTTATTAATAGTTTAATTTACTCTTCTCCTTCATTTATATAAACACAATGTTGCACAGAGAATGGGGTCGTTCATTGGGTCGTTTGTGGAGGGTTTTGGGACTGTGCTGTTTTCGTAAAGGGTTTTACCAATTGTTTTATTTCTTTGCTCTGCCAGTGGACCGCAGACTTTCATGACCGGAGGATGGGGTGCCGCATACCAGACATGGCAGCCTCAGGGCCAGCAGGACCCCAGTAAGTACACAACCAGTTCTGTCCACATGCCGTTCTATCAAGGGCTGCACAATTCTACGGATTGTGATTGACTCAGCAGTGCATTTTAATATATACTGCAAGACAGCAATCAATGCTGAAACCCATGTGTTTGGTTGGAAAGCTCTTGCACACAGTAAAAAGTGTTATCGGTGGGACGACTCATTTCCATATTGCAGCTTTGCAACCATTGACGAGCGTACTGTGCAGCCCTAGTTCTTTTCACAGAGGCTGTGATTTAATCAGTAGTTAGGGTTTTTTTTTTTTTTTTTTTTTTTTTTTTTTTTGAAGTATTATTAATACTTTAGGGTAGGGTTTTATTATTTTTTTTTAGGTATTATTATTATTATTGTCAGGATTGTTCTTGGGTTTAAATTGGGCTGCCGTTTGCGTGATAAGAAATATAAAAACATTACACAGCATAAAAAAGGCACATTTATTTCCTACAGAAGAGAATTAAAAATGAGTCCTTTGTGCTTTCGTAAGGAAAGTACACTGACTGTTGTACATCTTTCCCTTTGGCTGTTTTTAAAGTCCTCATTTGTCAAATGAGTAGACTATTTTACGTATATACAGTATTACTTGTATATACAGTGTATATCTAAAGCTAGTTGAAAAGGGATTCCCTTGACGCGTCACGAGACTGACCTGAATAAATCACACTTCTCTGGCTTAAATGGCACACGACTGTAGAGAGGAGGCGAGAGAGAGGAACTGGTCTGTTTTTAGGCGCTGCGTCACTTGATTTTCTCTTGGGGAGGCTTCATTCTTTAACACGGTCTCTGTTTGCAGGTCACAATGGATCGCAGACAGGGCAGATGGATTATTCCAAAGCGTGGGAGCAGTATTATAAAAAGCTAGGCAAGTGTCCCTTTAGCTGCATTAAACCTAGTGTATCAGCAGAGCTTGCAGGAGTTTGGTCAGGGTACAGAAGAGAGGTTTATGGTCAGCTGCATTTGGAAAAATATAAAGTGAAATCTGTATTGGCTTAAGTTTTCTTCTTTATTTATTGATTTAATTGATTTGTATTACCTTTTGTGTGCGTTTAGGTCAGCAGAGCCAAGCCCAGAGCACCGGTCCTGACTACAGCAAAGCGTGGGAGGAGTATTACAAGAAACAAAGTAAGCTTTGCCAATCTTCTCGGCTTCTTCAGCCTCATCATTTCTGTGTCTATAGCAAGTCCTTGAGTGCCACGGACTGTTTGGGCATTTCCCTTATAGCTAGAAAAGAAATAAGAACTTTAGACAGACGTGTAACAGAGGCCAGTGGGCAGCTGCTGAATTCCACCTGTAAACAGGCATACCGGTAAACCCTGGGGAACTGGAAAAGCATGATTTAGACACTAAATAATCAGCATTGCTTTTTTCTTTCAGGCTGATGTATAAATACTATAAATAAATACTGTAAATGATCAGCCATGACATTTGCATGGGTGAAGTGAAAAACATGGATTATCTTCACCTACAGTGGCTCCTGAAAGGGAGTGGGATTTTCATATTAGGCAGCAAGTGAACAGTCAGCTTTGCAACGTGTTTAGTTAAAAGCCGGAGAAGTGTGTGCAAGTGTAAGAATCTGAGACGTAAGAACCCAGTCATGCTGGCTATACGACTCTGTCTGAACACCTCTAAAAAGTAATGTTCCCGGTATGCTGTGGTCAGATCCTGCCAAAAGTGCTCCAAAGAAGGACAACCAGTAAACTGGCTAGAGGGTCATTGACCCCAAAGACTCATTGATGCTTATGGAGGCCCCTCTTAACTTACAAGGCTTAAAGGCTCTGCTGCTAATGTCTAAGGGTCTACAGGATTCCTTCAGAGATCCGGTGGAGTCCATGCCTCGAGTGGTCAGATCTGTTATGTTCTGTAAACTGAATCATAATTCACTGATGGCATTGGGATGGGATTGGGATGGGGCTGTGATGGTCATGCAATTCAAATTCAGCCGCGACTGCCTACTGGCTCCTAATCTGAGAGTGTTTAGAGTGGTTAGAGGTTTCCTGTTGAGTGCAGAGTGCAATGAAAGGCAGCATTGTGTGTGGGAACTGACAGTGTGACAGATGCAGCAGATAAGGGTTAGTTTTGACACCCGCTGAACTTCAGCCTGAGGTTCTGATATCCCTCCCTTATCCTGTGTCTCTTTCTCAGGTCAGGCTGCAGCTCCAGGCTCCCAGCAGAGCTCCCCTCCAGACTATAGTGCTGCCTGGGTGGAGTATTACAGACAACAGGGGGCTTATTATGGCCAGGGAGCGCAGCAGACGCAGGCTCCAGGCCTTCAGGTACACACATAAACACACTCCCAGATCAGCCACTTCATTAACACCACCTCCTAGGTCCAGTCGATCAGCTCCACTGACCATACAGGAGTGTAGGTCTATAGTTCCAGACTGTATTGGACACTCCTACCTGGCTGGTCCACCTGCTCTTTAAATGATGGCAGAGTGGGCGTGGCCATCGGTAGAGCTGCTGTTCTCCTCCAAGCATGTTTAGCTGCCCAGTGTAATTTGTAGACCATCAGCCTTTTACTGTAGACGTAGTTGAGTGGGGAAACACTGAGGTGGTGGTATTCCAGGGTGATTTTTACATTTCAGTAATGATCATTTTCTTCTCTTGCAGGATCATTAGAGCGGATACCCTTTAGTTGAAGATTTTTGAATGATTAAGAAGATGAAACAAACCTTTTGTAACAGAGGTTTCTAGATTTGCAACGCCTTGAAGACTTTTACGTTTTGTTTTTTGTTTTTTTTTCTTAGTGAGAAACACTAGCTGTAGAATGACTTATACAATTAAAAAAAAAAAAGAAATATTTCTAAATCAGGAACGTAAAAATTGTTACTAAATACTTGTGTACACCATTTATTTGAATGGACAATTTCCGGGATCCTTTTTGGACAACAGAGCTGTTTTTGTTTTTCTATTCTTCCTTTTTAATTCAAGTGAATCGCCAAAACGAACCCCGGAATTGTAACATTTCAGCAATCGCAATATAATCTATTTTTTCTAGTTCTGTTGCAATAAAATACCGTAATTATGGGCTTAGCAGTCTTGAATCCATTTTTGTTTTGTTCTCGTCATAAAATGTTTTAAGAATGTGTACAAAAAGAAATGTTTTCCTTCTTTTTCCTTTTACATAAAGCAATTTTAATTCAGTGAGATGAAAAACTGTGATGTTTTGTTACAGGAAAAATGTTCTTTTGTTACACAATACGGTGAGCGACGTCGGTAAACAGCAGTCAATTCCTAATTTAATTCCTCTTGTGTTTTGTATTCTGTTTTTCATTGTCATTTTATTGTACTCTGGTTTAAAAAAAGGTGCAATATCTTATTTCATATTTGAAACAAAGATGGATTTCTCTAATATTTTGACAGACGTTTAACTTGTAGTTCTTAGAGTTATTTTTTTTAGGCATATGAAAATGTAATGGATAATTTTTTTATTACCTTGATCTGAAATGGGAAAAGGGGGGTCTTGCATATTGTGAGTTTATTGCCTTTGCTATCTTGTAAAACTATGTATGTACACTCAGATACTTGACTAAATACGTTATTTAAATATATATATAATTAAATCAAAGAAGTTTTTTTTCCTTTTCATGGAGTCATTTTTGCAGGAAAACTGTCCCTGTTTTTCTGTTCTGTTTTCATACTGAAATTTTTCAAAGATCGTGAATGTGTAATTTGAAATTTGATGTTGCATCTTCATATATGGACAAAATGAGAGATGATGGGTTTTTATGTATGTTCTGTACTTAAACCATTCAAGACTGCTAAGCCTCCAGATTCCTATCTGTGTATTAATTAATTGTAGTTTTTTATATTCTAAGTATTAAGATCAAAGTTGTCTTATTTGGTACCACCCAGCTCCCCGATGCCCCAACCAGTACACACTGTGGACTCCTGTATAGTCCGATGCTAATAACTTTTTAAGTAATTATTTTTCTTTCTACTCTGTGTGATCTAATATATGTATGAATGATTAGTTACAAATTGAATCTAGTATTAACTTCATTGCTTAATGAAAAGGGATATTATAATTTCAAATGTTTAATTTTAGTGTTTTGTTTTTTTTCCTTTTTCTTCATGTGTACAGGTAACCGTGTATTAAAAACATCAAAAGACTACTTTTTGTGTTTTTTCTTTCTTTTCTCCTTTTTAGTTTTTTTTTTTTTTTTTTTTTTTTCTTTTTTTTTCTCGGTTTTCTGTAACGCATTCCAGTTCATATATTCACTCGAACGGCCACGCAGCCAAAACTGGACAGTCTGCAGATTTTTTTTTTCTCGTGTAACGTTTGGAGGACGACTCGATGTGTGTAATGCAGCGCTTTGTATTGTTTGTGGTGTGTAAAGAAGAAATCTATTTTCTATGCTACTTTATTATAACCTTTAACAGCTGAAATAAATGGAACGCAAGTTACTTGTGGTAAGATGTAAAGTTTATTTATGTAGTTAAGAGCTGTTGTGGAAGTGTTTCTTACAAAAGCTGAAATCAGAAATCAAGTTTAAAAAGTTTAGATTGAACATGAGATGGTCAGCAAATGGTTTAACCCTTAGAAGTTGGGTTAATCCTATTTTGCTGAACTTTAAGTTACACAGAGGACATTTATATTTGATTTGCATTCTTTATCCACTGATCTATTCATCTTTTTTTTGTTTGTTTTTTTTTTTTTCGTCCAACATGTTTTAACTTTCCTGAATGTCTCCCAGATCCAAAATATTTTTTTCCAAAAAAACCCACAATCTTCAGTATTATTCAATAATCACTCAATTTACAATGAATACATTTTATTAATTTTTACACAAAATATAGTAAAGGACCCCCACCCACACATTACTCACTTTACCTCCTGATTTATACAATACAACAATTTGACATGAGATCAGTTTTAAAATCAACTGCAAAGGATCTCTTTTCTGTAGAATATGTAATTTCACTATTTAGAAAATATAAATTTTATGTTTGTCCCAATGTCCACTCTATAAAACTGCATAAATCTGCCAACAGCTAAAGTGCAAAATTAGCCTGACTTACATTCAGTGATGTTACTTCTGGTAGGAAATCTGCTAAAGGCAGTGAGGTGTCAAACTACAAGTGCATTCAGTTATTGGTCAGATTTGTTATTGTGATCTTGAGTCACATCACATTACACAGGTGTAAAGGTGAGTGGAAAACTTGCATAGTTCTTCCCTGTAGTAAAAACACATTTACAAAATAGAAATACAGAACATATACTTACAGAAACATACTATTATATACATTATTGAACTATTTAATGTACAGGTGAAGATAGATCTGAAAGGTTTACTCCAGTCCAGTACCATTCTGATGTAAAACTGACCCCGTACTGCCTGCTGGGTAAATACAGTATCAGTCCAAGCAGCCAACTTCAACAACTAAACCCGCTGGCTTATTGTTCGGTAAATAATCAGACTTAATAAAAGACTTGTTCAATAACCTCTACGTATTATTTAAAAACTACCGTCCAGTTCAGCAGCGATGAGCTCGAGGAATTGAATCGAGGCCCTTATTATTAGTGAATCTCCTGTTCCTGTTCAAGACCTCAAAGCACAAAATGCTGGAAATGTCAATAATTAATGGTTTAAAAGTTTAACGATAAGAGTTCACTGATGAGTCAAATCATTCCATAATTGTAGAATGGGCCCTTATATCATATATTATATCATCACATATTGAAACATGAATTATGATGTGATAAGAATGACATATTACATGTATATTTGATTCTCCACTAACAGGTCCAGGCTTGCATTTCTGACTGTTTCCATTAGTTTTGACTAAAAGAAAGAGGCTTCCATGTAAAGGATGCTTTTTGTCCCAGCACAAGACTGAACACAACCTTCAACCCTCAAGTTCAAATAAAAGATATCCACATTTACAAGCTGCATTTTCAAGCAATTCCTCTCGTTTCAGTGATGCATCACATCAGGCTTTTGTCGCTGCGACTTCTGAGGGTTGCTTTGCTGTGCCATCATGCCTCCGTTGGTCTTTATAAAAGGGCAAAGAGAAGCCATCTCCAACTTCTGCTCTTGTATCTTTCTGCTCCGGCATCGCTGGGCACATCTGTCCACCTTTGTAATCTGAAGCCTCATGAAATATCAATGTCATCAGCTCGTCCATGTTAGAGAGCGGACAATTAAAAGAGCGTTTAAAAGGGAGGAGGGGGGCGGTCCGAATGAAAGAAGAGTGTGTTTCAGTCTTCAGGCTGAAGAAAAGGCGAGCAGGACTAATGCGCTGTGGATAGCTGTGTGTCGCCCGAGGGTTAACAAGCTGTAGCTGAACAGCAGGCGAAGTGCAGCTCTGCAGATCGGGGTGACCATTAACCTCTTCAACTCTGAGGGCCTCGATTTCAATTCCTCAAGCTCATCACTGCTGAACTGGACGGTAGTTATTGAATAATATGTAGAAGTTATTGAACAAGTCTTAAGATTATTAAGTGAATAATAAGGCAGCAGGTTTAGGTGTGGACGTTGGTTGCTCGGATTCGTACTGTGTTTACCCAGCAGGCACTGGGTGTCAATTTGACGTCAGAAAGGCGCTGGACTCTGTGTAAATGAGAAGGAAATGAAAATCGGTTGATTTGTCTGCTAAACATCATAACGTTAACATCCACACAAACGTCCACACAAACGTCCACACAACGTGAAATTCGAAGCTGACGTGGACATGTTGTGTTTAATTTTCCCAACCAAAATTCAACATCTGTACAACGTTGAAGCCTGACAGCGACCCAGTGTTGGTTTCTAATGAATGTAACTTTAATTTCTAACCAAAATTCAACATCTGTACAACATCAGGGCTTTTAAATGTAAATGTAATGTAAATGTTGTCAACCGAATGTTGGTTTCTGATGAAGGTGACTTTAATTTCTAACCAAAATTGAAAACGTCTGTTCAATGTTAGAGGTTGATGTCAATACAATGTTGGTTTCTGATGGATATGGGACTTTAATTTCTAACCAAAATTCAACATGTGTACAACATCAGAGCTTGACGTCAACCTAATGTTGGTTTCTGATGAATGTGACTTTAATTTCTAATCAAAATTCAACATCTGTTCAATGTTAGAGGTTGATGTCAACACAATGTTGGTTTCTGATGGATATGTGACTTTAATTTTCAATTAAAATTCAACATCTGTACAATGTTTGAGCTTGATGTCAACACAATGTTGGTTTCTGATGGGTATATCACTTTAATTCCCAACCAAAATTTAACGTCTGTACAACGTTGGAGCCTGACATCGACCCAATGTTGGTTTCTGATGGATATGTGACTTTAATTTCTAACCAAAATTCAACGTCTGTAAACATCGGATCTTGACGTCAACCTAATGTTGGTTTCTGATGAATGTGACTTTACTTTCTAACCAAAATTCAACATCTGTTCAATGTTAGAGGTTGATGTCAACACAATGTTGGTTTCTGATGGATATGTGACTTTAATTTTCAATTAAAATTCAACGTCTGTACAACGTTTGAGCTTGATGTCAACCCAATGTTGGTTTCTGATGGATATATGACTTTAATTCCCAACCAAAATTCAACGTCTGTACAATGTTTGAGCTTGACGTCAACACAATATTGGTTTTTGACGTATGTGTTACCGTAATTTCTAACCAGAAAGTAACGTCTGTACAACGTTGGAGCTTGATGTCAACTCACTGTTGGTTTCTGACATTTTGTTTGGAGTTTAAAGTCACATATCCATCAGAAACTGCCGCTGGGTTGACATCAAGCTCCAATGTTGTACAGACGTTGAATTTTGGTTGCAACATCAACATTTAAACCTTGTGCCCAATGATTCCAGGTAGGCTCTAGACGCACTGTGTCCCTGGCCACAAAGATGTGGATGAGAAAATAATCAGTATTTAGCAACCAGAGACTTTTAGAGCCTGGCAGAATGATCTATTCCATCTGTCCCGATGTGCTACAGCACATGTATTGCTTTTGGCTGAACTGTTCGTTAACAGTAGAAACTGAAAGACAAGTTAATGCTTTTATGTATAGCAAAAAGTCCAAGTTGCTTTTATAAAAAATAAAAACAGCCTTGCTAAAATAATACTAAAATATACTATATATATATATATATATATATATATATATATATATTTAATATACTGTAAGACACTACTCTATTGAAAGAATTCAATGTAAACTGCCTGCGTTACTCAGTAATACAAGTCTGGCTGGCTGATCCCGGCCATTTAAGAAGTTAAATAGGCACTGCTTTTATAACGGCAGTGCTGAGAAAAGACTTACTTCTTTGCCTGGATTAGGTGTGTGTCCGTCCCCTGGAGGGCCACAACACACTTAGTACTTTACTCAGGGCTGTCACATCAAATCTCCAGCCCTAGGACCCAAAATACAATGTTAGTGAGTTTTCTTCCTCAGCAGATGTTTGCGATTTGTTGGTGAAGTCTGCTTCACATAGTTTCAACTCTTCCCTTCAGCAGCAGCCCAAATCCAGCTCCAAAGCTAACGATCAAGCCCTTCCTGAGCTGCAGCGAGTGTGTTAGAGCAGGGACAGCCTGAGACTGTGCTCTAACTCACCGACTAAACCAGTTCACTAACTGCTGAGGTGAATCAGATGTGTTCGAGCAGACAAATCAACCCGCTGGACTAAAGCCCCCCCCTCAGGACTGAAGCGGTTGAGCCCTGCTATACGTTTTCATGCTTGTGCTGTTACCCGATTCATTACTAGATTAACACAAAGACCTGAAATAAAGACACTAAAACAGAGCCCCCCACCCCTCCACCCACCCACCTGATTCAACTCATCAGCTAATTCCCAAAGCCTACAGGATTTAAACTGGGTGTGTTAGAAGTGGGAAAAATAAAACCCTAATCTCCGCAGGGCCGAGGCCCTCTAGGACCTGAGTCTGATACCCCTTCAGGGCCTGCATGCTGCAACATACACGGGCACGCGCCTGCCTTTAGCCTGCAGGGCTTCTACAGGCAAGCTTGAGGAAAAGCACAAGGCTTTTCAAGCCTCTTCACATTTATTCTTACTAATATAATCTATAGGTACCTCCACATACCACAGTTGTATTCAAATGTCTGAGCATCCCTGGTCAGACTATGTGTTTTGCTGATGTTCTAAAAACATGCAAAATATATTTATAATTGTATATAATAGTGTAGATATAGTACATTTACATTCATTACAACACATTTGTTGTTTTATGTTACCTTTTTGAGCAAATATTTTATAAACAAATAAAAAATATATTTATTTTGAACAAGTGTATGTTTATTAATGTTCATTCATTTGTCTAAATTAATATTTGTAATATATTTTATTTCATATAATGAATATATATTTAAACACATTTCTTTTAGATAATTATACATATATATATACATATATTTGTGTCAACATATTTTTCTGCAATAGGTTACATTTAAAAAATAAGAAAATAAATATAAAACTTCAAATTTAAGTTTGTTAAATTATTAATTATTTGTTTCTAAATATAGAAATAATCTGAGGAGAAGTACCTAAACTTTTCTGTATGACTAACAAAGGCAATGTTTCTGTAAAAAGCTGAAAGGAAAGCAGTAAACAATTAAACATGGGTTACACATTTACTTTACATTTATTTTTACAGCGTTTATCAGTAAAGGTTTATTCTACCTAGAAACACGTACAGTCGTGTGCAAAAGTTTTGACGCCCTTGCTCAGAAAAGTCTGCTTTGTTAAGAAAAAAATGTGAACAAATCCACTAAAAAGAGAACAGACTTACATATGAGACAGTTCTGCACATCGTATAGTATCATTTTAATGTATGTGCTGAATTTAATATAAAATAAATTAAAGATATTAAATATTAAATGTGTCATGAACTTCGTATGTGCCATATTTTGTAATTTATGTTTTTCCAACATGTTATTTTTATATTCAGCAAATAAAAAGTAACTGTATATTAATATGAGCAGAAGTGTGTTCTGATTTACACTGCCCAAACATTTGCATATGATAGTATTTAGGAAGCTATAACTTACGGTTTACTATAGCAAGCCATAACTCATACATTATGATCTGCTTTAAGATATAACTATTTTTCATGTAAATGTAAAATAAAGTACATTACATTAATTCATTCATTCATTAAAACGTGTTTAGATCACTAATTTAATGTATATTTACAAACACCATCTGCAAGATCTGCTTACTAATTCTTACTGCTGTAAAAACTGATGTGTGTGTTATCCTCTTACGTGTACGCCTAAACAAACACATATATGATATATAATATATAATAAAAGCACAAAGGGTTTTTTTCCGGATGGAAATTATTAACTGGACATAAAGACAGTCACTTAGGTTGCATACCTTATAAACAAAAGCTTCAGCTGCATTTTTTTTCTCGACTACTGAGAAACATCGGTTGTGCACAGTTTGATGGAACTAAATGATTAGTCTTTTCCCCCCTTTGTTTTATTCCGCACTGGGTTTTACTTACATCACTACTGATTTCATGCTGCTCCAGCACTGCCCACTCAATTGAATGCATCCCGGTGGACTCTGTACTGGAGGATTTGCAATATTCAGACTATCTCTGGGCATTGCATTGAAAATATTTGCACACAGCAGCGGGGGGCTTCAGTGGCAGGGTACATCCCCCCTACGCCCCCCCCTTTAAAGCAGCTGCTCTCAGATTCAGCCTTGATTTCCATCCTCTTGTGTGTTTTTAATATTATGCATGGCTCCCCAGATAAAGTCCATGGAGAATGTAACATGTCTTAGTCGGTTTAATCACTTTCAGAATTAAAGCTACCTGTCAGATCCACAGAACAGGCCGGGGCGGGTGGGACGGGGGGCGGGTGTTACCGCTCCAATACAAGTGTCATATTTTTTGTTTTAATGTTTCAGATCCCAGTAAGCAAACACATCATTAAAAAACAACGAACTAACTGGCTTACAAACAGAGCTATTAGCACAATATTAATTGTTTAATTAGTCCAAGTGGTGCTACATAAATAGTAAACCGCTTCTTTATCATTTATTGTTGGATTATTAAAAATAAGCAGCGTTTGAAGTGGAAACCCCCCCATCCTCGGGCCGGTGTCCCGCAGAGTTAAGCAGGTGTTATGGAGCCGCGCTCACCTTTCCTGCAGATTTAAGCCCATCCTCCATGCTGAGATATCCACCTTCAGCTCGCTTTAATGGCACAAAGAGAAAGACTCCCACAGGAAAGAGGGTCATCTCTGCCCCTACACCCGAAAAGATAATGATTACACAAATTACACTAAATTATACAGGCCAAATTCTACAATTCACACACATTTTACAATAGACATTTAAATGTACTCTATATATATATATATATATATACACACTTAGATTGATATGGTTATATTATGTTTTTTATGGGAACAACATTGGAAATCAATGTAAAAAAGATTATTTAGATTATTTATTGTTTTCCTACTGTAAATCAGATTACAATTACGTCAAAAACTGGAAAAAAGGCAAAAAATTTGATACAACTTTTGCATTACAGTAATGACATACATGCATAAAAATGTACATATCCATTTACAGCAGAGCGTATATCTACACAGTATATTTTACATATAATAAGATGTTAATGTATTATTTATATAAATGTTTTCATTTGTAATAATACTATTATTATTATTTCTAATTATTATTGGTAATCATTTATTGATAATTATTACTGTGTTTTTTTCCAGCTCAACTGAATTCAAAGCTTCAAAGCTGATTTCACACTGAGTGCAGAGAGGAGTTTGCTTGTTTGGCGCAGTTATTATAATTAACATTGCGTGTGTATGTATTGTTATCAGTGTGTCACTCAAAAACGTGTCTCTTAATAAAAAAAAAACTATATCTGTCAAAACTATATCTGTGATCTGTCAGTTCTTCTTTACATTGTGTCCAAATTGAAATGGATCAATAAAAATAAATGGATCAATAAAAATAAATGGATCAATAGAAATGCCTGGAATAAAATATTTTTCAGTGTCTTTCACTGAACCTTAAGAAGGTTCTTTCCTTCTCCTGTAAAGCTGTAATTTTGGAGATACATGATTTTTGCACAACAGTGCTAATATATCTGCTGCAATAAAAGGAATATGCATAACTTGAGTGGTCTGGAGAACTTCAGCTGTCTTTTCAATGTGTGAGTTAATGAGCTCTGCTCGTGTGCAGCTGCTGAACTGAAGCCGAGTCTGAAGTGTCTGCAGTGCCTCTGAACTCACCTCAAGTCCTCTAGGCCGTCCACCTTTCTCCTGGTCATTCACATGCCAGCGCAGGGTTGTCAGTCTGTCCTCAGAAGCAGCGTGCAGGATCGATTTTGCAGCACTTTCTGCTCCACACACAGCGGCACTGGAGCTGTGAATAGAACAAAATAAAGATGTTCTTCTACCCCGCTGGAGCATTCAAACACAGCCCAGCAGTGCAGGGAAAAACGGACAGAATCACAGCGCAGAAGAATGGCTGAATGCATACACTGCTAAACACGCTGACACAATGTGAGGGCTTCATACAGACCCCCTATGAATATGAATCCCCTCATAGGAGCGAGAGAACAATGCAGGAAAACGCAGAGCTTTCTTTGGGCAAATTGTTACAGAGACCATACAATTACACCTCTGTATGAGAGGCTGAGGTCAGGGGGAGAAATGTAGGACACTTTCTCAAGGAAGAGAATGAAGATACTAACATTACCACCACTACCACTACTATTACTACTACAACCACTACTACTACCACTATTACTACTACAACCACTACTACCACTACTATTACTACTACTACTACTACCACTACCACTACTACCACTACTACCACTACCACCACTACTACTACCACTATTACTACTACAACCACTACTACCACTACTATTACTACTACTACTACTACCACTACCACTACTATTACTACTACTACCACTATTACTACTACCACTACTACCACTACTATTACTACTACTACTACTACCACTACCACTACTATTACTACTACCACTACTACCACTACTATTACTACTACTACTACTACCACTACCACTACTATTACTACTACCACTACTACCACTACTATTACTACTACTACTACTACCACTACCACTACTATTACTACTACCACTACTACCACTACTACCACTACTATTACTACTACTACCACTACCACTACTATTACTACTACTACTACCACTACTATTCCTACCACTACCACTACTACTATTACTACCACTACCACTACTATTACTACTACTACCACTATTACTACCACCACTACTACCACTACTACTACCACTACTATTACTACTACTACCACTATTACTACTACTACCACTACCACTACTATTACTACTACTACTACTACCACTACCACTACTATTACTACTACTACCACTATTACTACCACCACTACTACCACTACTACTACCACTACTACCACTACTATTACTACTACCACTACTACCACTACTATTACTACCACCACTACTAAGATAAGATAAGATAGTCCTTTATTAGTTCCGCAGTGGGGAAATTCCCAGTGTAACAGCAGAAAGGGATAGCAAGACACTCAGTTACAAAAATTTGGATAAATAACTACCACTACTACTACCACTATTACTACCACCACTACTACTACTACCAATACCACTACTACTATTACTACTACTACTAATAATAATAATAAAATGATTGTAATGAATAAGACCTACATAAAAATATATATATACACACACACATACAGATTTTACTGTTTATAACTTTTTGACATAATTTGAAAATTTCTGATGAATGGACCAACAGTATATATATATATATATACACACACATTCATAAATAATGTAAAAATCTGTAAGCAAATTTTTACTATAAGTATTGTTGATTTTCTAAGTGTAAATAACTGAACCATAAAATTAGTTACAAGGTTTTGTTTGTATATATAAGTACACATACTTGATAACAGATAAAACCTACTTATGGTTCTTTTATCCTATACAGACCTAGGAGCAGATGTAGTGTGTACAGCCCCTGACCTGTAAACATAGACTGATTTTACTTCAAATTAGTAAAAGTAATTTTAATTATTTAACTCAATTTAATTATTTTAACAATGTTCTTTTAAAGGGTTTTTGGTCTCTTTCAGAGACAGATTCAACTGTTGGCCAAGTTGTGCTCTCTCTCTCTTTTCCCCTCCCCTACTCTCTCTCTCTCTCTCTCTCTCTGTCCACACACACACACACACACACACACACACACACACACACATCCTCGCTCGCCCTCCAATCATGGGCTTCCAGAGGGGGCTGTCCCCTCCACAGAGAGTTTCTCTTTCAAAGTGAAACAACTCTGCAGAGGGAGGGCTGAGCCATTAATAACTCATTAGCGAGGGGGGCTGAACCCTGCCCAATATAAGCGCTCCCCCAGCCTGCGAACGGGACACTTACTTTCCACCGGCTCGTCACGTCACAAGGAGCAGGGCTGCCCCCCTTCATTCCCACACGTCCCGTTCCTTCTGCCCGGTGCTGCTCTCCAGAAGCCGTAGCCATGGGGTCGGTGTTGCCGGCTGAAGCGCTCATGATGAAGTCTGGGTTCAAGCCTCAGACTCACTCCCTGTGCGACATCATCACCTCAGACATCCTGCACAGCTTTCTGTATGGACGCTGGAGGAACGTGCTGGGAGAGCATCTGTCAGAGGAGAAACAGCAGCAGCACCACCACCACCACCACCACCACCACCACAGTGTCAGCCCCAAGACTGCCTTCACCGCGGAGGTCCTCGCACAGTCCTTCGCTGGAGGTAGGCTGCCAGTCTATATTCACTCCTATTAACACTCTCTTTTAAATTTGGACCGTTTATGCAAAAGTTTGGGTACCCCTGGTGCAATCTGATGTATTGTTGATTATTTAAGTACGTATAAGTGAACAGAAATACAGAGAAAACACAATTAGATGTGATTTAATTAATTTACTTGTAGTTTTCTGCAATTTTAGATAATTCTAGATATATGTATTTACTGAATTTAACATTTTAGAAAAGATAAAACATGACAAAAAATGTGAGATAACTTTTGTACATCACATTTCATGTTTAAATATGTGAAATTCTGCAAATTAACAGTAATTCTGTATTAAATTGAGCCTCATTACAGAGGAGGTGTATTTATTTTGGCTTAAAATCAAGAATTGCATGTAATTTGACCAGAACACATATGTATATATATATATTTATTTCTAATACATTTCTACAGTCATCTTATATTCCCATCCCATATGTATTTTTATTAAGCCTCATCTTGCATATGTATCTAATATGTGTTCATGCATTTACACTCATTATATATATAACTAATACCCAATCAATCTGGTATCACCCTATATGTACTACGCTTAGTCACATTTACTACTACATCCTACAGCTATTTCTGCTTTATATATATATATATATATATATATATATATATATATATATATATATATAATGGTTTCTACGACTTTTCTTCCTGCATATACACAAATCTATAAGGCTGTTATCTCATCGCCACAGATATTTCTATTATTTCACATCTATATCAATTTCACCCCACATTTCGACCTATTTCTATTATAAAGTGCTATCTTAAGAGGCTCTATTAGAAGCGAATAGATACAGGCGATGTCCAATGATCATAATCACAACAGTACTCTCACTGCACTGCCGATTTTTACATTTAATTGAATAACTACAGTAATTTAAAGGTGAGCACTCCTATTTTACATATGAAAACATTGTAAAAATAAGTTATTTGAATTCAGATTTATATAGGGCTAATTCTGTAGGTAAACCGGCAGTGCTTATGCTTGCCGCAGATGTCGTGTGAAGAATATAACATAAATATCAATAAAATAAAATGTATCTGTTACCTGTCCTGGTGCACCTCAGTGAACTAGACACCTGTGCTGTGTTCATTTTACATGAATAATAATGATAATAATAATTTGCCCTACTACCTACTGCTGTCCCAGGGTCTGGGCTGGGACAGAGGGGACACCGCTGTCCCCCACTGTCCTCAGTTTCTTCCCAAGGTCCCTGTGACTCTGGCATTACTGTTCTCCAGCATTTTCCCACTTTGTCTCCTTTCTTCTCCTCCCATTGAGCTCCTTTAACCCGTTTAGTGCTCTGACCCCCTCCATTTCCAGGCCTGTTAGGCGTGTAACTGCTGCTGACTAAAGAAAGAAGGGCATTAAATTCATTTGGTTAACTTTGTGCTTGACCTGAGAAAAAAGTTTCCACTTAAACTGAGGGGCTAAAGGGGGGGAAGGAGCCCAGCCCTCCCCTCAGCCAACACCCACCTCTTCTTTGAGATGTCCCCTGCTCTTTTTCCATTTTTTTTATCTGGTATTCATCCATCTCTGGACAGTCTCTTTGCCTCTTTTGGCAGCTCCGGGGCCTTTTTCTCCCTTTCTGTGGCCTGAAAAGCTGGCTGTTCCTCCCCTAATGCACCGTGAAGGCTAATGCTACCGCTATTCACGGCGTGGCAGCGAGCTAATCGCCTTGCCGTCTTTCTTTCTCCTTTTTGTTGTTTTTTTTGTTTTCTCGAGAAATTCCAGGGTGCTTTAAACAAGCTCCCGTTTCATTCAGAGCAAATTTATTGCTACAAAGTCCTTAAAAAGGATAATGAATTTGGAATTAGCCGCTCCTTTTCCAGCGGAGTCATGAATATCTTTGGGGAGCCGGAACAAATCGCTGGACGGGCGGTGGCTATATAGCTAATGCAGGGCCGTTTAACCTCTCCCAGGTCTCATTCGCCGTCGCGAAGAATAATAATAATGGCGATAATAACAATAATAAAAAAGAGAAGCCTTAAATGCTTTGATTGTGACATTTAAGAAAGGCAAGTGTCACTCTTTAAGCCCTTGAACGAATCTGACTGTGCGGAGCTTTCCCTCCCAGGCTTTCACCTCCGTTTTAGCCCGTAAATTGAATTTAGCACGGGGAAATTAGCCTGTATCTAGCTAATATTTCGTGACCAGCATTAAAACGAGAGAAACGAGAGAAACGAGAGAAACTCTCATTTGCATTTCAGATAAATGGACACGTCTGGGTTTAGTTTCCTGGGCTGAACTAGCGCAGCGTGGCGCTATGTGTCTACTATCAGTGCAGCTCAGGCTAATCAAGCCAAATTAATCACAATAAATAATTAATATTTCACCTTCCCGAAACGATATTCCAGTATTAGTCTTAATCTTAATCTTGTCTTGATGTAAAAGTTAAAATAAGGGTTTTTAGGGAACCAGTAGCGGTTCTTCTGTCGTGTTCCTCAAAGATCCCCTATTATTAAGAGTGCAGGTGCTGCTAGCTAATGTGGCTAAGTCGTTGTACTGTGTTTTATTTAAGCAATAAAGGCAAACCTAAACAAAAACACCCCCCAAAAATATATTTTAATATCAGTAGATTTTAATTAAATTAAATTAAATTAAATTAGAGTTTATTTTCATTGAGAAAGTACAAGTTCAAGAACGAGCTAATGCAGTTAGCATCATCCAGAAGTGCAAAACAGCGATCACAAAAATATAGTTATCTAGTACAGTTTATGTAGAAATCGACAAGGAGAACCATTTAAAGGCTTAAAGAACCTTTAACTTCATGTAAAAGTTAAAATAAGGGGTTTTTAGGGAACCAGTAGCGGTTCTTCTGTCGTGTTTTTAAAGATCCCCTATTATTAAGAGTGCAGGTGCTGCTAGCTAATGTGGCTAAGTCGTTGTACTGTGTTTTATTTAAGCAATGAAGGCAAACCTAAACAAAAACAGATTTTAATTAATTAAATTAAATTAAATTAAATTAAATTAGACTTTACTGTCATTAAGAAAGTACAAGTTCAAGAATGAGCTAATACTGTTAGCTAGCTAGCGTCATCCAGAAGTGCAAAACAGCGATCACAAAAATATAGTTATCTAGTACAGTTTATGTAGAAATCGACAAGGAGAACCATTTAAAGGCTTAAAGAACCTTTAACTTCAACCTTTAACTTTTAGGGAACCAGTAGCGGTTCTTCTGTCGTGTTTTTAAAGATCCCCTATTATTAAGAGTGCAGGTGCTGCTAGCTAATGTGGCTAAGTCGTTGTACTGTGTTTTATTTAAGCAATGAAGGCAAACCTAAACCAAAAACACCCCAAAAATATATTTTAATATCAGTAGATTTTAATTAATTAAATTAAATTAAATTAGACTTTACTGTCATTGAGAAAGTACAAGTTCAAGAACGAGCTAATGCAGTTAGCATCATCCAGAAGTGCAAACAGCGATCACAAAAATATCTTTATTATTATTATTATATTATAAGTTATCTAGTTCTGTTTATGTAGAAATCGACAAGGAGAACCATTTAAAGGCTTAAAGAACCTTTAACTTCATGTAAAAGTTAAAATAAGGGGTTTTTAGGGAACCAGTAGCGGTTCTTCTGTCGTGTTCCTCAAAGAACCCTTGGTAGCTCCTTTATTTGTAAGAGGGCAGGCAGTGCTAGCTAATGTAGCTAATTTAATATCAATAGATTTTAATTAATTAGATTAGATTAGAGTTTATTTTCATTGAGAAAGAACAAGTTGAAGAACAAGCTAATATAGCTAATACTGTTAGCATCAGCCAGAAGTGCAAAACAGCGATCACAAAATTATAGTTATCTAGTACTGTTTGTGTAGAAATCGAGGTTATGTAGAATTAAAGGCTTAAAGAACCTTTCACTCGATGGAAAAGTGCTTTACCAGTTAAATAACCTGTTGCAGCTTTATTTTATTACTTTAAGAGTGAACCTAATTAAAGTGGTTACACTATACATTATTATTTTGTTTTATTTTGTGCATGTAAGACAGACCAAACCAAACAACAAACCCAGAAAATCTAGATAATTAATCCAGTTAATTTTACAAAAAAATATTTCCAACTTATTTATTCAGTCTAGATAAGATTAGATTAGCAACACGAGCAAAGGGTGGTAATAGAGGTGGTACACAGGGTTCTTTGAGTGATTCCATAGAAGAACCATTTTTGTAAGAGAGTGAGTGTGAAGAGCCTTTTTAAGGCTTAAAGGACAACCTTCACTTTATGTAAAGGCTCTTTACCAATTTAAAGATTCCTCACCCTCATAAAAAGTGGTTCTTCTACGGTATCACTCAATAGCTTTTTTGGGACATATTTGGGATGTTTAAAAAAGCCGAAATTGTGAGTTTTAATAGTTGAGTTTTAGTGTTATAATCATGTGTGTTTTGTAGCTATTGTATTGTTTTTATAGATTTGTTCATATAAAAAATGTATATAGTATTAAAACATGAAATGGCATGAAATAATCGTGTGAAGAGTCTAATCATATTTGCTATGGTATGTAATCAAACCATAATATGTTATAAGTATATATAAGTTTTTGTGTGAAAGTCAAGATATGCAATAATCGACGCAAATCTCGTCTTTGGGCTCGTGTTCATGGTTGTTGTGTTTTGTCTCTTGCAGAAGTGCAGAAGTTGTCCAGCCTGGTGTTGCCCAGTGAGGTGATCATCGCTCAGAGCTCCATCCCCGGCGAGGGTCTGGGCATTTTCTCCAAAGCGTGGATTAAAGCAGGCACAGAAATGGGCCCGTTCACCGGCCGCCTCGTCTCTCCCGAACATGTGGACCTGCTGAAGAACAACAACCTCATGTGGGAGGTGAGCAACCACCATAAACAGCTCCATAAACCCAGTTCTCAGAGCAAGGCGGTCTATGGGGACCTTTAATTTAATTCTTTAATTTCTCAAAGAATCTTGTAGTGCTTCTGAACAATTACTAGGCTTGTAGATTCATACAGGATAGCATGCAAGTGTCACTGTAGGACAATATTACATATTAAAAGGAGGTGAAATAGTTAAAATATTAGCATTTTGATGATATTATAAATAAGCTAGTATTAGACGATAATTTTATATAGGGAGATCTGATGAAATTAGACTGATTTGATCTGATATCAGAATCAGCCTATAATTCCCACATCCATCCCTACCTTTATTAGAGAAATGTTGTTGTGTATTCACTTTAGTAAAAAGGTGCTTAATGCTTGCTTGAGTCGTTAATTCGTTGAATTTATAAAACTGCAGAATAACCATGAACTTAAATGTTCTTTATGGAATTTGTGAAATTTAAGGCTTTATTTTAAGGTTCTTCACACTTAATCAGGTTGTTTATAAAATTTAAAACTAATTTATAAAGGTCTTTGGAAGAACTTTCCATTAGAAAGTTATTTGGGAACCAAAAGTGGTTATAATATGGAATCTGTCAAGAGAACGAGGGGTTATTTTACAAAATTGGTCATGTTTATAAAAATGTACGGAAGGTTCTTGCACTTACTTTTGAGTCATTGATTTATCTCATTGATAAAAGTCTGCAGAAGAACTGTCCACTGAAAGGTTCTTTAAGGTTTAATGTTCTGAAAGGTTAAAAAAGTGCTTATTGTGTGGAATAATAAACCTTTTATAAGGCTTTATTTTTAAGGTTCTTCTCACTTAATTGAGTCGTTGGCAAAAAATTGTCTTTTTTCTAAAAACCTGCGGAAGAACCTACAAGGTGGAAAAAGTGGTTATTGTGTGGACTTCATTTTTAAGGTTCATAACAATAAGGTTCGTTATATAAAATCTGCAGAAGAACTGTCCACTAAAAGGTTCTTTAGGGAACCAAAACTATGGAATTGCTCCAAAGAACCCATTTAAAGCCTTTCTTTTTTTAAGGTCTTTAATTCATCTCATTAATAAAGATCTACAAAAGAATTGTCCATTGAAAGGTTTTTTAGGGAACCAAAAGTGGTTCTTGTGTGGAATCGCTCTAGAGAACCCCTTTTTAAGCTTTTATTGTTAAGAGTTTTGTTTAAAGACTTAGTGTTGGAGCCGGTTTCTATAAAATCATATTTTTAAGAACTAAATTAATAGTATATAATAGATTCAAGATTGAAGCGTTTATTGCCATGTGCACAGCAGAACAAGCAGTTACACTGTACAATGAAATTCTTACTTTGCAGTTCCTCCACTTACCGACATAATTAAATAACTTAATAAATTAAATTAAATATCAAATTAAAAAGAGTGAAACAGAATAATTATAATAAAAAAATAAAAACAAACAAAATTATATATATTTATATATACACTAAGTACACGTACAAGTAACGCTAAGTAAAACAAAACCACTAAGGAAAGAAAGTACAGTATGGATACATGTGCAAGTTGTACAGTTAAACACAAGATTTACATTTAATGTAAGTTAATTAAATGTAATTAAATTAAAATAAAGTAAAAAAAAATAACATTGAAAAAACAGAATATTTACATTGTCCAAATATATTTAATAATATCATATAAACATGGCAGCTGGATTACTGGACACTGTGTAAAAACTGTTATCCAGGTATGGATTGGTGAAGAAGAGTGATCTCGTTCATCTGAGCCAAAGGTTTACGTCTTAATAACTGAAGATTTTATGTGACTTAAATATAAAGAGTTCTTTAGCTTGTATAACAGCTATGGTGTCGTCCGAAGCTAAAGGAGTCCAGAGTTTGACTAAGCTGGTAAAGGAAGGCATGTTAGATGTTGTCCATAACGCTCTTTATACTAATATGCTCTTTAGAGACAACCTTGCTTGTGGCGCTGACCATGATGTTGCTCCTCTGCATGCTTCCAGGTGTTCAATGAAGATGGAACTGTCCGCTGCTTCATCGACGCCAGTCAGGAAGACCAGCGCAGCTGGATGACCTACATCAAGTGTGCTCGCAACGAGCAGGAGCAGAACCTGGAGGTGGTGCAGATCGGCAGCAGCATCTTCTACAAGGCTGTGGAGGTAAAAGTGACAATATAATGCACTGAGTGCATCAGACAGTTTATTAATAAACACCTACATGATATGGACAAAAGTATTGGGACACCTGCTCATTCATTGCTCCTTCTGAAATGAAGGGTGTTAAAAAAGTCTATCCTGCTTTTGTTGGAGTAACTGTCTCTCTACTGTCCAGGGAAGGCTAGCTACATCAGAATTTTGGATGATCACCACCCCACCGTATCCTAAAAGTATTGGATGGAGCTGCTCCACCCATCAGTCAAGAGAAAACAGTTCTTCCACAGCTCAGTGCTGGGGGGCTTTATACCCCTCTAGCCCACGGCTGGCATTAGGCAGCATGGTGCCCATAGGTTCATGTTGATCTGCTCCAGAGAGTCCTACTCTATTGGCAGTACTTCTCTACCGTGTGAGTGTGGACATGTCCAAATGTTTGTGGACAACCTTTCTAGTAAATGCATTCAGCTACTTGAAGTTGCAGCCATTGCTGACAAAGATGTGCAAATGCACCATTCCTAATAAAGCCCCATAGCAGTGAGCTGAGGAGCAGTGGAAGAACTGTATTCTCTGGAATGATGGATGAGTTGGGGAGTTGGGCTAGTAGAAAGCAACATCCAGAAGTTACTCCAAAAGAAGCAGGATGAGCACCAGGTTTCAAAATTCTGAGTTTTTACTACTGGAAGGGAGAACTACTGAGGCAAATGAACTGTTATATAAATATAAATATTTGCAGTGTTGTGTATTACTGGGAACTGATCTCAGATTTTGCTTTTGTTTCGATTTAGACAATTCCTCCTGACCAGGAGCTGCTCGTTTGGTATGGAAATTCCCACAACACTTTCCTGGGTATTCCCGGTGTTCCAGGTACCGAGGAAGAGCAACAGAAAAAGAACAGAAATGGTGAGTGTACTCAGAAATATGACCCTGTATGGGAGACTTATGCTATATTTTCGGTCTTTCTCTATCTGACTGAATAGAAATACACTATATGTCCAAATGTAGTGCTGGGAAGTACTGCCAATAGAATAGGACTCAACATGATGAACCTATTGGCACCATGCTGCCTAATGCCAGGCATGGGCTAGAGGGGTTTAAAGCCCCCCAGCATTGAGATGAGATGGAGCAGTGGACAAACTGTGTTCTCTGTGATACTCTCAATACTTTTGAGTTGGGGATGATGAGGTGGGGTGGTGATCGTCATCCAACATCCTGACCTCACTAACGCTCTTGTTGCTGAATGCAGTCAAATCCTCACAGCAATGCTGCCCCGAAATCTAGTAGAAAGCCTTCTTTCCTGGACAGTAGAGACAGTTACTCCAACAAAAGCAGGATAAACTCTTTTCAGTAAATGAGCAGGTGTCCCAATACTTTTGTCCATATCGTGTATATAGTGTAATTTTATTTGCGTAAAATTTGCACACTCTGCATGTGTGTGTGGGAAGGTACGTGTAGAATGTTCTGCCCAGCTCCTGTATGTGTGTGTGCTGAGCTGATAATAGTCGGGGTCTTTTGGGGGAATTATACTCATTAGGCTTTTTTTTCCCCAGATCTGCATTAATTACATAATTGCTCTGCTTTTGTGCTTTTGTTGACACTGTGTGACAGAAAGAGATCGTTATCTCACAAATCCCTAAGCAAGCACGCCCCCTAGTGGTGATCGGTGGCACTGTGGCCCCCTCAGGTGTTCAGTGCTTTAGAGTCAGTCAGTCAGCTCTGGTGTAGTCATTCTAGTATACGGATTAAGTATTATGGCTGTGAAAGAACCACCCACTTTAGAGAACCAGAGGTGGTCCTTCTATGCTAAAGAAATATTTGGTGGCTTTTAATTTTTAAGTTTTTGTGAAAGCCTTAGTGAAAGAGCAGGATTCTGTAAAAATCAGACCCTAGATCAGAAAGACAAACAGACAGAGAGACACAGTTAGTGCAATAAAGTAGAAAACATAAATACAAGGTTTCCTAAAGGTTACTAAATAAACCCCCGTCTCTCTCTCTCTATATATATATATTAATATTTATATATTTTATATTTTTATATTGAAAACTATGTTTTAAATATAAGGAGGCTGTCTCTGCCCATTCAAGTCATATTAACATGCCCAATTGGGGTTATTGATAACAGGGTTGTGGGTGCGATACCCAGATTTGCTAAGCTGTTGGGCCATTGAGCCCTTGAGCAAGGCCCTTAACCCTCTGCTCCAGTTTTGTCCATGGGTTTCATGTTGGCCCCACATATGGATGTCCACTAGGGTCAGTGATGGGACCAGGCGGGGTTAAACATGGTCCCCATCTGGGTTGTATGTTTGCTGTCATGTACTGATATAATGTATAATTAAATAATTAATGATCTGTAGCACCAAAGACAAACTCTAAAGATTTTCAACCTGTGTCTTTTCTCCCTCCTCCCAGATGACCTCCACTCATGTGAAAGCGCCTCCCCTTCCTCCACCTCTTCTTCCTCCTCCTGCTCCTCCTCCTCCTCTGCGGCCAGTCGGATGCGCTGCGTCATCTGCCACCGTGGCTTCAACTCGCGCAGCAACCTGCGCTCCCACATGCGCATCCACACGCTCGACAAGCCCTTCGTGTGCCGCTTCTGCAACCGCCGCTTCAGCCAGTCGTCCACGCTGCGTAACCACGTGCGCCTGCACACGGGCGAGCGCCCCTACAAGTGCCACGTCTGCCAGAGCGCCTACTCACAGCTTGCTGGGCTGCGAGCGCACCAGAAGAGCGCCAGGCACCGGCCGGCCAACCCTGAGGCCGGCCAGCCCTCGCCTCCGCCCGCACAGATGACGGCCATGGCCTCAATGGCCCAGCAGGTGCCGCTGGTGCACCACATAGCCACCATGGTGCTCTGAGGAGCGCAGTCATGTGGCTGGACGCTGGAACAAAGGTTGCACTTTAATCGCTCACCAAAATGTGGTGAGTTGGTCTACGAGTCTGATTTAGACCAGGTTCACATTAGTCTTATTGCTCCATCTCTGTAGGCTTCATATTCCTGATCCATAACTATTGAGGTGGTAGAAACCAGTAGCGCAGTGCATACTGCCATACTTATGGTTAATGTTTGGGCTTTCGTTACCATATTTGATGCAGCATTATGCGAAAATTTGTATTTTCTGCTCCTGGGCTCCCCCCACAGGTGAAGAGTGTAATTCACTTTTACTCCACTGCAGTAAATACAAATCACGCTTTGAGCGCCCCCTCATGGACAGGCAGCTGTACACATGCATTTCTGGACAGGCTGAGAGCTTCAGAAGCAGCATCTGGAGGCAGAGAAGCATGTGGACTGAGGCGGTAGAGTAATACTACAGGGTTTTACTGGATACTACAGGATTTTATCTAATATAATAAATATTATATAATATCTGCTCCATAGTGCAGTAGCAGCAGCATTCTCCCTGTTACAGTCAGTGGAGCATCAGCATGATCCTGAAGCTGATATTTAGGTACAAATGTTTACTTACATAATGTTGCTTTAACATTTGCTGTTAAGGGGGAGGTCCAGTAAATTTGTTTAAATTCTAAATAATTTAAAGTTTAAGATGTAAACACACAGTCAGAGTGGGGTTTGGTGTGAAATGGTCCATTTTTGATAAACTTACTAACTCACACGTTCATCGTATATTGTATAACATCTGTTATTTACATCGTGTCAGAAATGCATGATGACTGGACCAATAGAAATGCCCCATATGACTTCCATTGAGAGTTCAGACGGTTTTGGAGATTATTCACTAAACAAAACCACCAATGAACCTTAACACACGTCTTCTGAGTTTCATATGTAATGTTGATGGCGGTGAAGACCAGAAAGGAAGATATCTTTGGGGACTACTTTGCCTTATAACACCTTGCACATACCCTTCCACCATGAATAGGTGTTTAAAACATACATTTTTACATTTAAAGCCACAACCTTCTCAAATATGCCCTAAAACAATGTCTTAGACCTGTTTCTAAGCACTTTCTAAGCAACTCTTTCTGTGAGGAAGCTCTTCAGACGTCTGCTTCCATTCTCCACCACTGTGAACAACTCTGACTGGAGAATTTTCTCTAGAGCAGAGCATTTCACACCAAACCCACCCAGCCTGACTTTGTTGACACATGAACACTGACACATGAATTACTTCCTCTTACAGTTTCCTCCCATATGACCATGTGCTGACGGTATGGCCCGCACTCGCAAAACCCGGCACTGATCAGTTAAGCTTGTCACGTGAACGCAGCCTTAATCACGATCAGGATTCTGGAAGATCTCGCAGTGTGTTGTGGTCATGCTCTGTATCGGTCAGGTATTGAATAATGTGTTATTTTCTTGCTGACAGAGACGTAATAGTAACTTAAAGGGCCCTTATCTGACATTTATCCTGTTTATTAATGTTTTCCGAAAGACCACCTGTGACATTTGTGTGGTTTTTATGTGCCAAAATTGTCCTAATTCATCTGTACTCGACCTTTTTCCACCTGCCCAGCCTCTCAGAAAGACGTAGAATTAAACAATTACTGCTCCAAAGCTCAAAACATTATTTTTATCTTTTATATTTTTGACATTTTGACAGTGATTGTTGTATGATTTGTCAAACAAAAGCCATTTAGGCTGATTAATGACACTTGCTGTTTTAAGCCCGCCTAGTGCGCCCCCTAGAGGTTGACAAAGTCAGTTCTGCTGTGCTTATAACTTAACCTTAACTGGATGATTTTTTCTTCCAAATTATGTTGCAGTGGGTGTCGGCCCTCTGAATGTTGACGCTCCCACTCGTTGCCACAGCGACATCCATCTGGTCGCCTCCATCCACTCGTTATTGTCCCCTGACATGCATTTTTCAAATACACCTATATTATCGAGATTGATCTACTCTTTCTCAGACTGATGTATGTAAATTACCTGATTCTGATTGGCTGCCATGTATTGTCTCCTACAAACAGCAGTGCAGGCTGAATGGGCGGGGCTAAACTCGACCTTGTTTCCGTATATGGACTTTCTGAATGGGAGAGTGCGCAGGGCTCAGTTGTCCATGATACGGGCCCTTTAAGTGCGACCAGCCGGCCTTCTCAGATATAGGTACACTGTGGATGAACATGCAGCTCCTGCATAAAATAAACATACTCTCTCACTTAATGCCTTAAAACAGAGCTGGGATCAGTGAGAAACACACCCGCGTCCTTTCTGTACGTGGTAATGCGCCGTCCAGATGTTTCCTGGTCATTTTTTCCTCCATGCTTTTTTCTGTCAGAGAGAAATGGGAGTGTAAATCAGTGTAAATAATGTGAATATGCTGTGAATATGTCTCAGAGATGTGCTACAAGATGCTGTACAGTTGCTGTACATGGACACGATTCATCACACGGACCCTGTGAGATGCGAGAGTTCAGGCAGTCATCAGGTGTCTGATGTAAATATGTCTGGATGTTTTCTTTATTGTTAATAAAAGTCGCTGAGTCTAATTCATGCTTCATGCTTATTGACGTCCTTATTGAATTTCACTGACCTGCTGAGTGACCTGCTGAGTGAGCGAGTGACTGGCGGACCTGGTTGGTTGAAATGTGCATGAGCCAGAACTAGAAGAGGCCTTTTCTCGTACTGATGGTCTGAGGACTACATTGAGCCACAAAGCTCACTAGTATCTGAGAGGAGTGGTACTGTGGCCACTGCCGGCCTCGTCCAGCATCGCTACTGTGGCAACTGGCGGCCTCGCCTAGCATCACTATCCCGGCATTAGTCCCAAGCCATGTTGATGAGGTCCTGGGCCCTTCACATCTAAACACTAGTAAATATGCGGTCCACATCTTAAGGCTCTGAGGGCGAGGCTCGAGTCCTTTACCAAGCCGGGTCACAGGAAATGCTACAGGAAATAAATAATAAAGGTCATTTTATGCAGAACAGAACGTTTTCCACCCTAAAGGGCAGATATTTTGGTCCCAAACTGCCATTGATGAATCCTTGCAGCCAACAGGGATCCGGGAAACCCTAGGCTTGCTTGTTTTTTCTTCCTGACAATACCAAGATAGAGATTTTCTACCTCTTTATTTTTGGCAAACTTTTGTCACCCCTCGTCAAATGACAGGGTTTGTTGGTGTTTTTCTGCACATCTAAGCCACAATTTCTATTTATTTGCTGAATTTTACATACACTAAATGGACAGAAGTATTGGGACACCTGCTCATTCATTGCTTCTTCTGAAACTAAGAGCATTAAAAAGAGTTGATCCTGCTTTTGTTGGAGTAACTGTCTCTACTGTCCAGGAAGGAAGGCTTTCTACTAGATTTTGGAGCAGCATTGCTGTGAGGATTTGATTGCGTTCAGCAACAAGAGCGCTAGTGAGGTCAGGATGTTGGATGATCACCAACCCATCCCAAAAGTACTGGGATGGAGCACCATTATCATTCCAGAAAACATTTCTCCACTGTTTCACAGTTCAGTGCTGGGGGGCTTTATACCCCTCTACAGCCCACGCCTGGCATTATGCAGCATGGTGCCAATATCTTCATGTTTGTTTATCTGCCCCAGAGAGTCCTATTCTATTGGCAGTACTTCTCCACAGGGACTAGACAAGCTCTGTGTGTCCATTTGCACATCAGCACTTCATTAGGATGGGTGTCCACAAACATTTGGACATGTAATGTATGTTAAATTAAGACCAGTGGTGCCCAAACGTTTGCATACAACTGTATGTAAGTGTAAGCTGGCAGGAGTTCAGACAGTAAATGAGTGGGAAACCAGTTAAGCAGGGATGTGACCCTTTTAACGGGATATCAGCACTCTCAGTCTTCAGCATCTCGACTCTACAGGAGAAGGAAAAAAACGTCCCAACTTTCAATGGAAGTCAGTGGGGAAAGATTTGATTCCTGGTCATTTTGGAGCATTTCTATTGGTCCAACCATCATGAAATTGGGACACAATGAAAAGAACAACTGCCAGATTCACGTTCTGTCGTAAAGTGAAGAAAAAAAGGCAAAAATGGACATGCAAGGTTTTTGCCTGACAGTGGTGATATATACATCATACTTTGAGAAGAATACTGGACATTTAGACTAGTTGAAGGCATGCAAGCTCCAGGGGGCAGTTGTGGCTCAGTGGTTAACGCTCCGGGCTGTGGGTTCGATACCCGGGCTCGGCAAGCTGCTACTGTTGAGCAAGGCCCTTCACCCTCTCTGCTCCCCGGGCGCTGGAATTGGCTGCCCACTGCTCTGGGTGTGTGTGCTCACACTGCCCCTAGTTCACTAGTGTATGTGTGTGTGTTCACTACCAGAGATGGGTCAAATGCAGAGGACATTGCTGTACATAGTACAGTGACAGATACCTGCACCTTTACCTTAACAGAGCTCCCTTTATAGAATTGGGCATCTCTCAAGCTGCAGTTGCAGTCCTACTCCACTAGGTGGCATCAGAGGCTCAAAAGATAAGACATTCCCTTATTAGTCCCACAGTGGGGAAATACACAGTGCCACAGCAGCAAAGGGATAGCAAGGCTTTCCTCTCTGTGTGTGTAGAGTGTAAGTGTGTGTGTGTGTGTGTGTGTGTGTGTGGTCCGCTGGGAGCAGTGCTGGTTGTAGAGTCTTGGAAGGAAGGACCTGCGATGCCGCTCCTTCACACACTTGGGGTGAAGCGGCCTGTGGCTGAAGGAGCTGCCCAGTGCTGCTAGGGTCTCATGCATGGGCTAGGAGCTGTTCTCCAGCATGGACACCAGCTTGGCTCCCGGCCTCCTGTCTCCCACCACCTGCACTGGGTCTAAAAGGCTTCCAGGACAGAATTCCTGGTTATGCTGCTCTGAAGCAGGGAACTGCTCATTGTAACACCTATTATTGACCACTGAGTGGCAGCAGTGAGTGATCTATCAACGTACACACATTGTCCAAATGTTTGTGGACACCTCCTCTACTGAATATGTTCAGCTTATTTTGAGTTGCACCTATTGCTGACACAGATGTGCAAATGCACAACACAGAGCTTGTCTCGTCCCTGTAGAGAAAGAAGTACTGCCAATAGAATAGGACTCTCTGGAGCAGGTCAACAAACATGAATCTATTGCTACCATGCTGCCTAATGCCAGGTGTGGGCTAGAGGGGTATAAAGCCCCCCAGTATTGAGCTGTGGAGCAGTGGAACTAACTGTGTTCTCTGGAATGATGGATGGTGGTGCTCTATCCAGTACTTTTAGGATGAGGTGGGGGGTCATCTAACATCCTGGACTTCACTGACACTCTTGTTGCTGAATGCAATCAAATCCTCACAGCAAGGGACTTCAAACTGTCTTCCCTGGACAGTAGAGACATTTACTGCAACACAATCAGAAATCAGGAAAACAAAATCAGAAAATCAAAAACTGATTTTGGAAGAAGCAGTGGATGAGCAGTGTCCCAATACTTTTGTCCATATATTGTGTATGTACCAAACCACTTTTTGGTTCAACGATGAGTTACACAATGATCAGTTTTTCAGGCTAGACTGTGCACATGTAACCATGTCTTCTGTAAGGGTGTGTGTATATGTGTGTGTGTGTGTGTGTGTGTCTGTGTGTTCTTTTAAAAGTGGGGCAGGAATGGGAAAGAAAGTGGTTTAAGAGAGGTGAGTCAGAGATGCCCTTGGTGACGAAGATGATGTTCTTTCTCTTTGTAAACTTTGCCCACACAAAGTCGTAGCTCTGCATGTTTACATGAAAAGTCCTGAACTCCAAAAGTATGTGGACAGTATCAGTTTCTTCTGGTTTTGGACATCTACAATACCAGTAGCACACAATGCACTCAGGTTTCCTCATATGCAAATATTCCTCCTCATTCCTGTAAACCTCTGTAAACCCATAGTGCCGTTCAACCCCTCGAGCCCTAGGTTGAGTATCGCATTATTAATCCCAGTGCAGAAACTACTGTAGATTAATTTGGTAGCCTTTGGTAGCCTACCTTGTGGAGTCCCACAGGGTTCTATTGTGGGGCCTATTAAAATGATGCTAAGTCATTATAAGAGTGACGGAAGTGTGGGCTTACATACAGGGTCTTAGGGGGTAACGAGCCTGCGTTGCATTAAGTGAGGTGCTATGTTTGGAGTTCAGTCTTTTCTCAAAGGCAAGAACACGGTTGTGTCTGGTCACAGTAGTTCACGGCTCTCTTACAGATGAAGGTGCTACCTGCTTGTGAAGGAGCTGCAGTGAGTGTGAAGAACCTTTTCACCTGATGTAAAGGTACCTTTACCCCCCAGGCAACAAACTACTGTTTTCACAGGCATGTCTCCATACAATAAAGCGAGGGGTTGAAGTGGGTTTGACATTTCAGCCTGGGGGTGGAGCAATCCTTTCAGGAACCAAAGTCACATGGGAAGCAAAGCCAGCAGTTAGTTAGTTTAGTTAGTTATTATTTATTTATTTCATCATTTTTAATTCAAATAACTTGCTAAATAAAACTATATAAATGTGCATGAAGGCCAATAATTAACTATTTAAAGACATCTTTTGTTTTCATTTACTTACAAAAACACTTTTTTTCATTTGTTGCCTCAGGACATTATTCTGCAGTCAGACCACGTTTATTTATTAATTTGTACAATTTTAACAGATTTTTCGCCCATTTCCTCCCTAATTTGGACCACCTATTACCCAACCCGTACCCCATACTCTCCCCTCCATCGCACGCAACGCCCCAGACACAACTGCCGCCCATGCAACACCGCCGGCAAGCCAACCAACGCACCTGGAGGGAAGCACTGCATACCCGGCTTCAACGCACTGGCCTGCAGACGCCAGTGATGTGGGGGGAGAGCGCCATCTACCCACCCTGGAGAGAGCAAGGCCAATTGTGCTCTCTCAGGACCTAGCAGCATGACCGGGGTTCGAACCAGCGATCCTCTGATCGTAGTGACCATCGTACCTTGGCTTTTTGAAGGAACCCTAGAACCCTAAATGTTGTGTTTTATTGAATGTTCTTGTCTCCACCCGTATTATTCACACACAGCGCAGATCACTGGCACACTGTGTCCCTCTGCATCCTGACTCCTCGGCCTTTTAATTGTCTGTAATTGTTTGTGCGGTTGTGTTGTGCTCTGAGGCCGACTGCATGAAGAAGCTCGTTAATGCGAGCGAGCTATTCCTGCAGCGGCCTACTGTACCACCTCTGTAGAGGTCCTAATCAACACGCCTTTAAACACGCCAGGCTGCTCATCACCTCAGGTCAAACCACAAATGCACAGTGATGGAATAATCACCAATCAGTGCGGTGATGTTCCAGCCCGAACCTTCCAGTAAAGCTTTTGAGGAGTGAAGCTCCAGTAAAAGCGCTGAAGTGACGCAGAGCGCTGCCTTCTGGAATCAGTATGAGTTATTTAGACACAGGTTATGAATATTGAGATTAATTAGAATAACGATTGCTGCTGTTTGTGCGCATAATTGATTAAGAAGAGCTACTGCTGCATTTGACCACACTCTCTTACACACACACACACACACACACACACACACACACACTCTTCAGATTTTAGGGCAGGAGCAGTTTTGCTCATTTTTGGTGTGATTGCCAGCTTGCAGTCTTTTCAGCTATAACATTATATATATATATATATATATATATATATATATATATATATATATATATATATATATATAAAAGAATATATTAATATTAATATATAATTATAAGAGGGAAAATCCAGGGAAATGTAATTTATATAAAAGTTAAAATGAAAGGTTTTGTTAGGTTTTATTTCATTATTGATGATCTTATAATGAATGAAATAAAGATTTCCAGATGTTTAAAATATATATATATATATATATATATATATATATATATATATATATATATATATATATATATATAAATAAAAGAAAAAAGATGGCCCTCATGGGGTGTCCTAATTTTTCTCTCGCTTCTTTTTCTCTCAGACTTCGCCTGTGTTGAAGCCCATTAATCTAATGTATGTGAGCCTATACTTCCCTCACTCCCTTAACGTCATTACTGTCATAATTAACACCTGTTTAATAGGGCCTACAATAGAGCCCTGAGGGACTCTGCTTCGTTTAGTGATAATAATTTCTGCATTGGGATTAATACAGGTTTAAGGTAGAGCGGTGCACTGCCAAGAATCTGGCGATATCTCCGGGATACTGTAAGCAAGGCGATATATTTAGTGCAACACTAAATGAACCACGGTCTGCCCCCATTCTTTACAGATAAACTACTCATAAAAAGTCAATACTGAGAATCGAGTCAGTACTGCAGAATATCATACAGCAATACAGCGAGATTTTCTAGCTCCCTGATTTTTAGATCAAAGGGTTAAAACTGCAGAACTGGGGCGTCATTTAAAGGTGCTCTAGAAAGGAGAAATGTGTTGATCTTGGCATGGTTGAATAACGAGAGTCCAGTACAAGGTCACAAACTGTGAACCTCAAACACTGCTGTTCCTCCTTCAGAAGAAAATCTAGCAGAACCACCTTCAACATGTCCATAAACCCAGCCCACTGGAGGGAGCTCTAGTCACAGCTGGTGAAACAGTGAAGCGCAGCAGCGACTTCAGGAGAATAGGGTGTTGTTGATACTGGAGAGCAGCTCATCACCTCCAGACTCTTCCTGAGGAAGGGAGCGGGTACTTGCTAACCCTAGCTCGGGGGAGTCCCATTCAAGAAGCGACACCAGGCAAGCACTTTACTTCTCAGGGTAAAGTGTCCCTCTGGAAAGCAATTTTAGGGAAATCGTCCCTTGGGGAAGCCCCACTTAATTGGGGGTAAAAAAAATTGACCCTAGGTGACTGGCTTTGGTCTCTCTTTAACTCTCGTGGCTCTGAGAAGGACACCAAGGCTATCCAGTAAGACTGGAAATTTACCCAAAAAAATCTCGGACTGTTTTTCTTACAGTACTAAGAGCAGGACTGTGCCCCTCTGAAACCCTGTGGTGACATAAAAGCCCCCCATAAAAAAAATCAGCATGTTTCATTCTGAGGTAAAATAACAGGGTGGTAAATAGTCTTATAAATCTGCCAATAGAATAGGACTATCTGTAGTAGATAAACATTGACCCATTGGCACCATGCTGCCTAATGCCAGGCATGGGCTAGTAGAGGGGTATAAAGCCCCCCCAGCATTGAGCTGTGGAGCAGTGGAGGAACTGTGTTCTCTGGAATGATGGCTGGTGCTTCGCCCAGGTGAGTAGGGAAGTTGGGGATGATCAACATACTGACCTCACGAACACTCTTGTCACTGAATGCAATCAAATCTTCACAGCCATGTTCCAGAACCTAGTAGAAAGACTTCTTCCCTGAACAGTAGAGACAGTTACTCCAGCAAAAGCAGGATACACTCTTTTTTTTAATGCTCTTGATTTTGGAAGAAGCAATCAATGAGCAGGTGTCCCAATACTTTTGTCCATACTTTTGTATAGATCAAACATCAAAGGCAGACTGATTCATAACTGGTACGACACATCTGAATGGAGTCCAACTCGAATGAACTGAACTGAATTCAGTCTGACTGGATTAGATTGGACGTGTTTCTGCTGAAACTGATGTGAATGTCCTTTATTCCACGTGTCGACCCACCGTAGCCACAAACGGTGATGACGCAAGGGCGTAGGGGGCAGCTACCCCGTATAAAAGCAGCAGCCGCAGCTCCATCAGCACCGAGACGCACCGGGGAACTTGGACAGGTTCACGATGAGCGCGCACGCGCAGTCCGTACTCTTCGCTCTCTGCGCGTTGCTGGCGCTTTCTTCTGCATGCTACATCCAGAACTGCCCCAGAGGGGGCAAACGATCTGCCGTGGACACAGATCACCCCAGGCCGGTAAGAAATTTGCCTCATGGCTTTGACTTTTTAGACGGATAGATAAGTAGACGCATGGATGCGTTTTTGCGCGGCGATATCCAGGCACGCGAGAGCTCGACGTTAGCTGGATATTGAGGCACTTGCTGGTAAAGTGACAGATTGGTCAGATAAGACGTTTAGACACACAAAACCACGGGTGGAATATCAAAAAGAGGTAAGCTAGTCAGTGCGTAAAACACGTGCGTAAAACGGCGCACTGGCAATTACGCACGAGAAAATCTCTCACTAAACGTGGTTCATCACTTGGAAAACAGCACTCGTGCTGCCTATTAAGGACTTTGGTGATGTTTGGTACCACTTTGCCAATTACTATGCTACTAATATCTACGTTATGTAATCATAAGAGTGATGAACTGCAGTCTAGCTGACATACAGACCCTTAAGGATTACAGTACTTACATGACTCACAAAAGAACGCTGATTGTATCTGTTCCCAGTGTCTGGTGTGTGGCCCAGGAGGTAAGGGCCACTGCTTTGGCCCCAGTATCTGCTGTGGAGAGGGACTTGGCTGCTTGCTGGGCTCCCCAGAGACTGCCCGCTGTTTAGAGGAGGTCTACGTCCCTTCTCCTTGCAAGGCTGGAGGAAAGCAATGCGGGGCTGAAGAAGGCCGCTGTGCGGCACCTGGAGTGTGCTGCCATTCAGGTGAACACATAATATATATATATATATATACACACACACACACACACACACACACACACACACGCTATATGTCCAAATATTTGTGGACACCCCTTCCAATGAGTGTATTGGGCTGTGGAGCAGTGGAACTGTGTTCTGTGGAAGGATGGATGGTGCTCCATACAATACTTTTGGGATGGGTTGGGGGGTTGGGGAGTTGGGGACGGGGTAGGGTGGTGATCATCCAGCATCATGATCTCACTAAAAATCTAATTCTCACAGCACTGCTCCTTCAAAATCTAGAAGACCGTCTTCCCTGGACAGTAGAGACAGTTACTCCAACAAAACCACAGGCAACTACCTAATAGTAATACCCTTGATTTCCAAAGAGCTCACTGAGGCTTTCAGAAAGAAGGTTGTAGATGTAGATGTGTCTGGGAAAGGATTTGAAAGATCTCAGAACTATTCTAAACGAGCCGTTTCACTGTCCAAGTGGAGAACATCTGAGGACCATCGTGTCCAGGTCTTAGGATAAAGAGAGTTTTTTAGGCATGAGGCGCTTCTTTTAATGACTTGCATGAGTGCAGTGACATGTCTTAGTATCTAGAAGTCTGCAGAGTAGTTAGATTGTCAAAGCTTTTTCCAAACAAGAATAAAGTATCTGCTCAAAAGCTGCTCTTCCAGACCTGCAGTGGATGTCCTTGGTCCACTCTTAAGGCGTTTTCACATCTATAGTTGGTTTGCTCTGGTCTGAATCAGTTAACGGGTTTGTAAACTTGCTCTGGGGTGGAGCAATAAGGTAAATACAGGAGGAAGGTTCTGTGTTCTGGACTAGTGCAGATGTCTGTGCAGTTTAACATGGCATTAGTTCACAGCTGTGTTAATTATCTGGGCAGTAGACCACTTTAAACTACCCTTTAGCTCAAACGTGTGGAGTATGCTTGATAGTTGGGTCAGATCGAGGTCATTTGAGAAAGGTAAACACTAAACTCTAAGGTCATTTCTCCTTTATAAACTTTTAAAATATAATATATTTATAATATATTTAAAAGTTTTAAAGGATGCAGTGATTGATGGGTTTACCTGTTGATTTAGTTCTGTTTTCATACTAAAAATATTTAATATATACTTTAGTTGTTATTTAGTTGTAATATGTGTATTAGTAATAAAGTAAGCCACTGTAACCTATAACAACAGGTCTACTGTTTCTAATAAACAGAAGAAATTCATGTAGTAAAAGTCAATTTTACTAGCAAAATCAACCAATATACCTGTCTATCTGTATCTACCTGTCTATCTGTATATGTAACTGTATATGTCTGCATGCATACCTACCTATCTACCTACCTAAATTCTGTGAAACCCTCAAAATCCCTAATGCACATCTGCTCAAACGAATCACACCAAGCCCGATTTAACCAGACTAAAACAGTGCAGGTGTGAAAATGCCCTTAAAAATGAAGGGGCTTCAAATGTTTATTTGAGCAATGCTCTAGAAGAACCACTTTTGGTTTCATTCAAATCCTGTGTGAGTGTGAAGAACTTTTACGTCAAGTCTTAATTACAAACATGGTTCTATATGGTACCAAAAGTGGCTCTTCTATGACATTGCTCAAACAACTTTACATTTTGTGTATCATCATAGGAACTGAAACCAGAGCTGAACTGAACTGAATTCTGAACTAAATATATCAACGTTTAAAGTGGATCTCAGACACAAATACTCTTCTGTGTAGAAGAAGGTGAAGGTATTATCAATTGGAGACTCGTTGAGAAGCACAAATCCATCATAACAGTGCTTAAGAACTGCGTAAGCCACACCTCTGCCAATAGCATCCTCTGGTCTCTTACCTTGAGGTTGTTTGCTGGATATTTTGCTGATAAACTCACTCTGTGTGTGTGTGTGTGTGTGTGTGTGTGTGTGTGTGTGTGTGTGTGTGTGTGTGTGTGTGTGTAGAGGGCTGCACACTGGATCCTGAATGCACGGAGAACAATGCCGGGGAGTCGGCCGAGCAAATCAGCAGCTTAATGGGGCCGTCACGAGGAGAGCTCCTTCTGCGCTTGGTCCAGTCCAGCAGGGCAAGGAGTCCATACTGATCTCCTGTACTATAGAGACCACTCACAGTGCCTGGTTATAACTCACACACACACACACACACACACACACACACACACTATATATATATATAAACGCGGACAATGACATCATCAAAACGGTCATAATATGATCCAGTGTGATCTGTTTACACACAGAAACCCTCACCTCACACCTGAACGCTGTTTGAGGAATGCTACTGTAGCTCTACACACACTGCAGTATATGCTGCAGTAACCTGTAGTTTGGCATGCTGTTGTTTGGTTGAGAAGCTTCTACAGAAATATGCACTGCCTGCTGTAAAAGAGTGTAAATACAGTACACAGCAAATAAAACTGGGACTTGGACTGCATGCTTTGACTGGCTGTTGTTATATCCACTGATATTCCACTGATGTTTTTTTCTGGGTTTTCCAAAAAATATAAATAAATAAATAAATAAATAAATAAATAAAAATAAATTGGAAGTCCACTGCTACTGTAGGGGCCCTTAACCCTCCCTGCTGCAGAGGCTCTGTAGCATGGCTGACCCTGGCATTTTAAGCTGGGATAAGACTCTCTGGGAGTTTGGGATTTTTCCTCTCTCTCTCTCTCTAAGACATTATTATATAGATAAATATTGATATATTAATTAGTTTTGTGTATATACATACATACATACACACACACAAAACTAGTTAATATATCAGTACATATACAGAAACGTCATTATTTTGATATACTGAAAACGGTCTATCTGTCTCGGTCCTGGTATAACAGAGTTTCATTATACCGTACAAGTATAAATGACAGTAAAAGCAATTTATTACTTTATTACTAATATAAGCTAGTATAAGTAATTACCTCGTTATACAGAAAACAGCACATTACCCACCCTGCTCTGTAGATGGCACAAATAGGCCATTCTCTCTCTCATATCTCAATGAGCCAACTGTCCATTGTTAAGGGGTGCTGGTACTATTCCATTGGAAACAGGCTGCTGAAGAGCACTCTATTTTAAACTGGGCCTCAAACACAAAAGCATTGTTTCAGTGTTCATCAACAGACATCATCAAACTTAATAACATAATGTTTTGGCTGAAGGGTTACATTAATACATCCAGGGTATTTTAGAGTATTTGAGATCAAGTTTAAAATAAACATCATTATGGATAATATTTATCCAGATATAATTATTTTAAGATTATAAAAAAAAAAAAAATCAGGACACTTCACAGAAATGTAGCAATTTTCCCCCCACTCATATCGTAGTGGTTGGTGTGGTGCAACAGATAACAATGCTAGAAGCCAGGAAGACTGGGGTTTGATTCCCGGTCTGGGTGATTTTGCTGCGCTACACCAATACGAGTCCTTGGGCAAGACTCTTAACACTACAATAGTCCTCCTCTGAAATACAAGTAACATTGTAAATCGCTCTGGATCGAACGTCAGCTAAATAACATCGATGTAATGTAATATTCTGTCAGGGACGCCTTAAGACGAAGAATCAAAAAGCCTAGACTAAAATAATTTCCAAAGATAAGCCACCGCTGAGGTTTCAGTTTAGTCCAGGTCTAGGATTAATCCATGTCTTAAGAGACCAGCCTTGAGAGCTTCATTCTGCCCTAGGAACTATGGTTGAGTAAATACATGGAAATGAATGCAAACGGTCCAAGTTGGTCTTACGTTCCAGACTGGAGGAACGCAGGGCTTTCCCTAATCAGTCAAATAAGACAAATCAAATGAAACTACATTGAAAAGAACGAGAAACTTTATTAACTGTAAGATTCAATCATTCATTCAACCTGAAATCTGCCATCCAAACAGGCAAACACTGCATTTCACATTAAGCTGACTCTCTTCTGGAGCTCAAATACGAATGCATGAACCAAGATAAAGCGTATCCATTAACGTGGGCAGATTCAAGAGCCTAAATATAAATAAAACAGGCAAAGAAAAGAGTTAAACACTGGCCTGCAGCTTCTCAGTTAGTGCTGAGAAGTAAAATATACTCACTAAGATACTCCACAGATGGGTCTCACTTTCCACCTTACCAGTTAAAGGAAGGTCGACTCCATTTTCAACTCCTTACAGTTGAATCCCATTTATTATATATGAAGCATCTTCCCTTTTGACACTCATCTTACACATTAAAGCAGCTTAAAGGAATGAAAGGTCACTGAAGAGTCACATTTAGGCAGTTTACTCCTAACCGCAAATGCAGATCAGCCAAGAAATGTGTAGTGTCTCCAGTCTGTGCCATTTCACTAAAAGTAATTTCACTAAAATAGCTGAAATACAATGACAGTCTATGACACAGATAATCGTACATTAGCCTTGTAGCTCCAGTGCTTAAACTAAAGCAACAAAGACACTGAGCCTGCCTTGGCTGTTTAAGTATATTTGGGGTAAACTTCATTTTTTAGTGATCCACTCTTTCAATATGCTAAACCATCTCTGTGTGTCCACTTACCACTCAGCAGAACTCACAGTATGATGAGAGAACCTGACCACATTAACTTAGTGTTAGTTCATGTCTGTGCAAGCCATCATAGACAGCAAAGGAACATTTGCACAGCAAGTAAAATAGTGCCCATAAAAACTGGCCCCCGTAATATAGAAAATGCCAACAATGCTCATAATAATGGCGGGAGTCGTTGAAGCACTCACAAAAAACAAAGGTGCTGCAAAGGGGTTCTTTGAGTGATGCCGCAGAAGAACCACTTTTGGTACCATAAAGAATTTTTGTAAACTAAATGTGAATCTCTTTTACCAAAATGGTTCTTCTTCTATGGCATCTTTTAAAGAACCTTCTTGCAGCACCTTTACGTTTGCAAGTGTGTGCTTGAGACTAGAATAACTACTGAGCCTACTGAGAACATCTGAAATGATCTGTAGCACTATGCTGATAACCAGGAACGTACCTTTGGTACATGCTGGAACATGAAACCTTTAGACTTTAGAAATACAGGAGAAGTCAATGTGCAGGTGCTGAATACCATCCTACTGGCTAAAAGTCAATGGGTAGAAGCTTAAACACCTATTTATTGGATAGAGTCAATGGGCAGATACAACTGCCTATTGGACAGAAGTCAAAGGGTATTCAATGCTTAAACTCCTGCCTACTGGCCAGAAGTCAATGGGTAGAAGCTAAAACACCTACTTACTGCACAGAAGTCAATGGACAGATGCTAAAATGTCCACTTATTGGAGACAAGTCAATGGACAGATGCTGAAACATCTACCTACAGAACAGAAGTCAATAAGCTGATGCTAAAATGCTACTACATAGAAGTCAGTGGACAGATGGCAAAAAGCCTACCTACTGGATCAATTTCAATAGGCAGATGCTTAAACACCTACCTACTGGCTAGTGGTCAATGGGCAGATGCTGAAACACCTATGAATTGGATAAAAGTCAATGGACAGATGCAGAAACAACTGCCTACTGGCTAGATGTCAATGGGAAGTCAATGCTTACACACCTGACTACTCGATAGAAGTCAATAAGCTGATGCTAAAATGCTACTAGATAGAAGTCAGTGGACAAATGCCAAAAAGCCTGCCTACTGGATTGAATTCAATAGGCAGATGCTGAAACACCTATGTACTGGCTAGTGGTCAATGGATAATCAATGCTTAAACACCTCCCTACCGGATAGACGTCAACAGGCAGATTCTATAACACCTACCTAATGACTAGAAGTCAGTACGCAGATGCTACAACACCTACCTACTAGATGGAAGTCAGCGGTCAGATGTTAAAAAGCCTACCTATTGGCTGGAAGTCAACAGGCAGATGCTGAAACACCAACCTACTGGCTTCTATTATATGTTTTGAGTTAACGGGTTTCCTGGGTAAATTTTGGTCCATGGTAACAGATCAAATGCTACAGATGTGGAGAATGGGGAATATGTTACAATGTTACATAAAATGATGGAGCAATTCTTTAAGTGCAACTCTGAAGAGACATGTGAATGCTGTTTGTTTTGAGGTTTCAGTGCTACTCCGTCTGGTTTGTTGATGAGGTCACAGGGCACAGTAGTGAGATCTTCAAAGCTGGAAAAAATGGAAAAGTTGACATTAGACAATTCACCACATTCCCACTCACACAAGTCTTATAAATCAGCCCTGACCCAAACCATCGTTTTGGAAGATAAGGCTACGGTTACATCTGGCATAAAGCAAAGCAAAGACCATCAAACCAACAGTCAAACATGATGGTGGTAGTGTGTAAGCAAAATGATACCAACATTAATGTGTACTACAGTGAGAACCACTGTTTTAAACCTTTAGAAGTTGGCAATTATTAATTTTGTAATTTTGTGAAAAGTGAAAAAAGTGATACCATTCGATCAGAATCACCTCTACACACGTTTCTTTCAGTGACAAACAATTACAAATGTAAAGGATGCTTTATCTCCCAGCAAAGCAAGACACAGCCACACTCAACTCTAACTTATCATAATGAAATTTCTCCTCTTCTATTTATAAACTCCAAATTACACTAAAGACTAAAAGTCTACAATCTGCATTTTTGTCTGTATTTCTCCACTAAAAATGTATTATTTATACAATTTCTAAGAGTTAAAGGATCAATTTCTTTCATATTGCTTTATTATCGGTAAACTGGACTAAGCTCCAGGTGTAACGTACCTCATGCTGCTGTTTGGTGGAGATGCGATCCCACAGCTGCAGAAGCTGCCCTCCAGCCTGTGGCTCCAGCTCCTGTGCAGAAGCAAGAAGCACAAAATCAGAGATTTTCCCATCCACTGAGCTTTCAAAAAAAAAAACTTTTCCATGAAGTGCACTGCCTCTCCAGAGCCTAGTAAATCTTCCTGAAGGTCTTTTGTAATTTGATCATTTGTCTTTCAAGCAAACCTACAAGCAGTCCACTGTGAAAGGCCATTTCCTAACTGTAGTACCAACGCCTTCTTCTTCTACTAACCTTCTCCTGCTTTTTGGCTGGGGGTGCAACGACCAATCGGTTTAGTCGATCAATAAAATCAAAGACCAAAGTAGGTGGCAACTAATTCATTAGGCCATGTTGGTGACACTATTGCGTGTTTCTCATACTAACCGCGATTTTAACCACGGATTAAAAGCCAAAGTTTAATCATAACAGTGAGGACGTTTTACTGCACTGTTATTTTTCACAGTTTATCAGTATGGATGCAAAGCTGCAGTGGAAACACAGACTGAGCAGCTGTCCGTCACGCGAACGGAGCATGAGGATAAAACCGGTACACTGAGTCATTAGAGCAAGAAGGCAACGCGGTCACACATCTGCAGCAACATCACTCGTCTGTCGGAGTCTCATATGGACACGGACTGAGTGTCATTCTCTCATTCTGTACTCCACTATTAACTAAAAAAATAAAATAAAATTATATATATATATATATATATATATACACAAAGCGCAAGATGGTGGGAATTGCGAACACAACTGTGTCAAAATAAAATGACTGTCTCTGCTCTGAAAAATGCATTTTAGTTATGGTTTAGTTATGTTATATTTAATTGTATATATTTAATAAAATCTTTTATTTTGGCAGCAAGCTATTTAAAACACTACATTTGTGTAAGGTATGAATCTTTATTGTATGGTCCTCATTGTTGGTGCGCAAATGTATAAAAACAACCTCCGGCTTAATTTAACAGCTAATAGCTATGTAAGAGTTATAGTTTTGTCAATGAGCAATTCATAATCTAAACAATCAATGATTAGTTTAAATGATTACTGATTTATTATCAATACAGTCGGTGCAGTTGGTGCAGCCCTAATTGTGGGCATTCATTATTTTCATGTTCAGAGAACTAGACAGCCACTTTGAGAAGCCAATGGCTGCTGATTGTTGGGATAAGGTTTGAGTAGACAGTATTTATAAAACGTTGACATTTGCATTAACTGGCCTTTCAGAAGGATGATGGTAAACAAGCCTTAATAACAATCCTTAGGTTTGAGACCTTGGTAAATGTTATTTGAGAGCTCAAAAATTAAAAAACACTGGTTTGGTTTGTTTTAATTGATCATTAATCATGAGATCAGAGCAGACTTTATTGTTCTCGGTAGGACAAGGCTTAATCTGTGAACACCAAGCTGAAGCCTGCAATAAGAAAACCTCCCCACATACTCGGCTCTGTCAGAGAGACTGGGTGATTGAGTCCACCTACTGTATTGCAAGGGGAAAAAACAACTCTCCAACAACAATGCCTTGCGTCCAGCAGTCCTTCAGAGAAAACAGGGCATCATAAATAGCCCTGCTTTTGTAAAAGCATCTGAAAAATACGGATTTCGAAACTGTTTGACGCTCACAGTGAAGAAATTCAAAAGACGTGCCCTTGCACACGTACATCTGTGAGCGCTTACTGACCTTTACGACTAAGGGATGCTTGACGCCCTCAATCTTCAACTGGGTCTTAACATCTGCTGTCTGTTACAAGGGTTTGAATAGTTTGCTTTCGAGTATGAACACAGCGTACGTAAGGACACAGGAGATGTGTACAGGACTGTCATACAGAGGCCTGGTAGCGTAGGGACACCAACACAATGGAGGCTGACACAGCGTCACCAATGCAGCTCCCTCAAAGTATTTCAGGCTAGAAAAAGAAAAAGCAGCAGGAGCAGGAGAGGGAGAAGGTCCAAGGAGAGGGTCCAAATCTATGAACTACTATTTCATTATGATTTTACTTACCATATATACCCTCATATAAATGTGTTTAAGGGGGTGTTTATACTTCTCATCTTTGGCTGGATTAAAACGAACCCCGATGCGAATGCTCTGTCAGTGTGGTTCATTAGAATAAGTGTGAACTCTGCCTTTCCAACTCTGGTGGGCACCAAACAAGCGGGCCGAGACCACCTGAACAGGTGGATCTGGGTCAGTTTCTAAACGAACTCAGTACGAATTGAAGACGTCTAATCCAACCAATTGCAGGAGTTGAGCACGGGTGCAGACCGGCCCACGTTTATTTGCTTAGTTTAGCGGGGCTGTGTCCCAAACCGCACACTACCACACTACCACACAGTGTTTCAGAACTAGCCACCACTAGAACTGCATTCATTTGTGTAGTTGCCTCAGTAAAGTGAAGATGTGTGCGAGTTGGGATGCAGCCACAGTAATGTTAAATTTTACTCTGCAATACACAAATTAGCAGGTGTACATTTTCCAAAAAACATTTTTTTTACACTGAGATCAAGTTGTGATTAAATTATGTGATTTAAAAAGCCTGGTGTAAGGGTTCAGGATTTAGATTTTAGGTGGATCAACCAGTACCTGCAGACAAACCCGCCTCTACCTGCAGCCTTCTGTCATGCACGCCTCATATTTAGAACATCTTTCTCTTAATTTTGGTTCGATTGCATATGTCAGTACAAACGCTAAGCAAACCTGGACCAACATCTAACAATGCATCATTTTCTTACTTAGTCTGGACCAAGAAAACCCACAATAACACTGGAATCATGGATCAGCATTCATCTCATTTCTTCCACTGATTTCAGTTGGTGCTTAAAAGCAAAGCTGGCTGTCAACTGTCGTCACTCCTACTTGTGGCCCACCTGTCCATCTCTGCTGATCTGCACTTTCTTGTTGTCGTTCCAGGGGTTGAAGAGTTGGTGTGTGAACTGAAAGGGGAGGCTCTCTTTACGGATCCATTCAACCTTGAAGACCCCTCCCAGCCCGGAGGACCCCCAGTCCTGACAGCGCTCTGAACCGATCTCTGAACTCATCCTAGCATAGCCCTGAGAGAGAGAAAGAGAGAGAGAGAGAGAGAGCACATGAGACTTAATCTGCAGTGGATCATAGTAGGGGTGTAAATCTCTAAACTTACAAAGACCTGACTTGATTAAAGAGTAGATCCACCCTCAATATCAGCGGGTCTCCTGCCCTCTCAGCACATTTGGAAAAATGCACATTAGGGGTCAATAGTTACAGGGTCAATAATAAGCGCGTGGAGGCGGAGCTTAGTGAGGTGCAAGCAAAGTAGAGAGCAATCAATCAGCGACCAGTAGGAGCTTCAACATTCGGTTAAAGGTCGTCGCCCACAGTTACGTAACAGAGGTACATATCTTTAAATATTTCACCATTAATTGAGGAGGAGCAAAGCACTTCTGTACGTTGCTCTGGATAAGTGCCTTACATGTAAATGTAACTGAATTTGCAACTCTAGGGGGCGCAATGATTAGGGTTGGAAAAGTAAAAGTGTACTTTATCAGCATTAAATGACAAATCACTTAATCTAACTGAATACTACAGCAGGGAGTGTGTGTGTGGAAGTGTTTCTAGACAAACAATTGTTTTATTTGCACTCTAAGAGCATTGAAGTCTCAAACTGCAGTATTATTATAAACCGTATTATTTTGGCACAGAATAATTTCTAATAAAATAACTGACTAAATAAATATACTAGAAAAAATGACAGCATTTTATTTTTACATTTGAGAAAAGCAGAGGAATGTCATTTTGGTCAGAAATGTCATTTCTAACTTTATTATAGTTGCAAATGCAGTTGAACCAATTTTTTTTTATATACTATTTTAATATAACTCATTATACATAACACATTTTTGTTTTGCTTGGCTGGTTGTGAATTACGCTGGTCATGCCACTGATCTCTAAATAAGAGTAACACTTTATTTGGATAGTCCATTGTAGATGCCTTGTAGATGCTCACCTGACATTTAATTGAATTTGTATTAAATACAGCTTATAAATGTAAGTGACTGTCTTTTGAATGTAAGACTACACCTAACCCCAACCTTACCTTTACGCTTTTAGAATTAGGTTTAAGGTTATATTTAAGGTTAAGGTCAGGAGTACTGGGGTTCGATTCCCGGTCTGGGTGACTACTCTGGCTGCGCTACACCAATAAGAGTCCTTGGGCAAGACTCCTAACACTACATTGGCCCACCTCTGTAAAACCAGTAACCTTGTAAGTCGCTCTGGATAAGAGCGTCAGCTAAATGCCATAAATGTAAATGTAAATGAGTAGGGTTACATTCAATAGACAGTCATTTACATTCAACTACCTTTAATACGTATTCAGCTGAATGTTAGTTGAATGTCAGGTGAGCAATTACGAGGCATCTATGATAGACCATCTAACTAAAGTGATACCAAATAAGATACTGACAATGCAGAAGAACTATCATTTGTCATTAACAGTATCTTAGGTATGTTAGGTAAATACCCTTTGGATGTTTATGGTTTTCTGCATTAATCTGTCAGAATCTCATCTGATCCTCATCCAAGTCAAGCGCATTGACAAATATAATGTGCTTAAAATAATAACAAAAAAAAAATCTGATCATCCATGTCTTTATAGAGAATAACCACAAAAACCTCCTAGTGCCAGTGGAGAAAGTACCCTTCAGTTAATGATCTCAGAAAAACTCATTGGAGTCAGGTGTTAGCTGGAGTCTTCTTAAAAAATGAGTTTGGAGGTGTGGACTAGAGCTCCTCTGACTTTTTGAGTTTGCTCTGCACAAGAAGGATACACATAAATGAGCCATGTCTCCCCAAAAAGAGCTTTCAGAGGATCTACGATTGATTGTTGATTTACATAAAGCTGGACAGGGTTACAAAGTGATTTCAAAGACTTTAGACATTCACCAGTTTTTAGGCAAGCAATCTACAAACGGAGAAAAAAAGTGCCAAAAAAGTGGGTGCCCAGTCAAAATGACCCAAAGAGCACAACGGAGACCAATCAGCTATTAATTCCAAGGGTTCACTTTCTTTTTCCACTGTCACTTTCAATGTTGAATATGTGTATTCAATAAAGACCTGCAAGATCATAGATTTGTTTTGCGTTATTATTTTAGGCACATTATATTTGTCAATACGCTTGACTTGGATGAGGATCAGATCACATATTATGACAAATTAATGCAGAAAACATAAGCATAACATTTCAAATAGTTGACATCCATTTTTCTTGCCACTGTATACTTTACATGTACTGTTATGGCATTTGTCCGACATTGTTATGGTGTGTGTGCTTGTCTTGCCAGGGAACAAAACTCTAGGCTGCTATGGGAAAGCAGTTGGGAGATTTTATTACACACAACGCAACACCAACCCAATGGTAAGGGGTATGACCAGACTAATTCACAACCAAAAACAAAAACAGCAAGTGAAGTGCTACAGCATTAAAGCAGAAATACACCTAAAACTACACAACTACAGCATGGAAGAATTTAGAAAGTAAAAAAAATCATGTTCAAACCCAATTCAATGCTAAAAAAATAACACACACCTGGAAGTGTCCAGACCCTTGTACAGAGAAGATGAGGAAGACCATGCTGCTTTCCTGAAAAGCTCGGTTCAGTTTGTGCTCATTGTTGGTTGTGGTGGACCAGATGCTCCTCTGCTGTGACAACTCAATGTTCCTCAGGTTACTGCTCTTCATGATGAAATAACGGACGGGAGCGGCAGGTCTCGGGGATGGCGACTTGGCGCACTGGAATGGATCAGAAGGATCAGAAAGTGTGTGACTGTACAGATACGATATTTATATTAAATGAAGAAAATTACACAGCCACTATCTCTTCAGAATCCCTCATGCAGTGATAAAAAGGTCAACAGCATGGACCAAATTCAACTGTCCCATTATATCCAAACCCTAACCTTAACCTTGTAGGGTCAGGATTAGGGTTAGGTGTAGGGCTACATTCAATAGACAGTCATTTCCATTTATCTTCAATTTTATTCTAATCCGTATCTATTGGTCTATTTATCATTAAATTTGGTCAGATTCACATTACATTATAGACGAAAAACAACAAAGTTGAGTGACAGTGACAACACACTTGTTTATAACTAAGGGCACTTAGTAGTTTTCTTCTCTGTATCAATAAAAAAGAAAAAGAGTTTGGACACTCCTAGTTTAATCAATATAAAAAATGACCCAGCCTCCTTCCAATTGCAGTAGAGGCAAAACTAACAGGTACTTTTCCTGAGGAGGTAGAGGACGGGCTGGCGCATGGGCTGTTGAAGCTGGGGCTGTCTGATTTTACTGAAAGGCGGTCATCAGCAGTGCGCTTATGTTGAGCAGCACCCTTATCCCGGTGGTGTTTAGGCTGAAAGAGGGCAGGGGACAGTCTTGAGGGCCTGGTAGAGAAAGAGAATAGAGGAGCATTAGTGTCTTAAAAGGGCTTACAGCTAAATCTAGTTTTCTAGAGTTTTTTGGTAGAAAGTAAAAAGGCACTTCCCAGGAAATCAGATCAGGTTAGAATCAGAAGAACCAATTTTAGTTAACTGGACAGAAAAACTAAAGATATTTATACAAAAAAACTCTCACTAAAAATATTAATGGCTGTATTTAAAAAGCACTGGAGTAAATTATTGTTTTTTTTATTTTAAGATAAGGTAAATACAGAAACTGGTAATTAATTGTGAAATTGTGCATGTAAATAATATTTTATTTTTAAAAAATAAAAAAATCAATATACTTCTTCCTTTCATTAATTTTGTCCTACAACTGCCCTTTATTCTTATTATGTACATAATTTGATAATGCCATTTAAAAGGTCAAAGGCATTGTAAAAGAGGATGTAAAGGATATATTTTTATTTGTATTTCCTCCATAAACAGAAAAAAAGCCTCTGACTGCTGCAGGAAGACTTGCCTGTCTCCACTCCCCGCCTCCTCGCCCTGCTCCGGCTCCACTGGGCCCCTGCGGCTATTAGTGCTTTTCCAGGAGGAGAGCTGTGGAGGCTCATCTGAAGACATGGGTTTGGGCCTCTGTCCAATACCCGTTGGCTGCTGCAGGCCGGCTGCCTGTTCCTCAGTGGACAGCACTGAGACCAGGGCTCGGATCGTGGCCTCGTCCAGTTGAGACCACTGCTTAGAGGGGGAACGGATTCGCCTCAGGAAAAGACCCTGCCATCGCTGCCTGAGCTGGAACACCAGGTCTGCCATCTAACAAAGACAGACAAACAGATCGACCGAAAAGAAACAACAAACAAACACAAAGAGCATTATATATATATGTTTATGTATATGTGTATGTATATATGTTTAATTTACTTCTTTTATTTACTTCTTGATGTTAAACTTATTTTGAAGATTACGCCTCCGCTCCGGCTCGCTTCGTTCAACTCGTTCTTATTAAATATATTAACTATTTATTTTTTCCAGCGTAGACAAAGTGCCGCAGGTGACGTAAGCGGATATGACAGGGAGAGTTAATTAGGCAAGATAATAATAATCGATTATTATCTATTTGTTGTTGCAGCCTTACTGTGGTGCCGCTAGTTTTACTCTGAATGTATATTTTAGAAAGGACGTTACACCCTAACCTACGATCCAACTTTTCTTCAGTTGGTACAACTGGCTGCTTAGGACTAAATCTACACAACTGCCTGATACCAGTATTTTTAAAGCAATCATCTGCCAATGCTGATAACACTGTACACATTCCTACAAGAGTATTTGACTAAAATATGAAAATGATGCTTATTTGTAATTAAGCTTAAAAAAGTGATTTTCCTGTTTTCTGTACCTCTCTATCCAACTTGAAGTTCAGCCAGTCATCAATCTTGATCTGGGCCAGGTGAGCTGTGGAGCGATCCTCCATCTCACTGTCACTGCTCTCATTCACAGCATCATCTACAGCTGACAGCATACACACACACACACACACACACAATTACAATTGCATTAAAGCCTCAAATTTCAGAAAACAAAACTGATCAGTCCTCTTAGATTTGCTTAAAACATCCAGGGTAAAGACCTCATTTAAGTCTCTGGGTACAAGAGAGTAGTCAGAACAGTAGTAGTCCGAATTGCAACCTATCTACTGGACATAATGACACTACTTCCTGAAGGTATGGTCAGTGAGAAAGTCTTCAGTGATTCACCTGGTTAAATGTTGATCAGCACACATTTAATCCAAATGCTAGGGTGGCCATATTGTTGTTGTTTTTTCGTTTCTTAAAAAAAGAGGACACTGGGGACACACAGGTATCCGCTGTAGTTATGATGTCGTGGCTGGGGGGTTTCAAGTAGGCCAAGTTATAGGCAGTGTGTGTGTGTGTGTGGCTACAGTATGCTTATTTACATTAATCCACACACGTTTACTCATTTAGCAAAGACCAAGAAGTAGCCTTAATAGCCTATATGACCAAACCATCTCATTTCAGTTCAACTTACAACCTAGGCCTACTTAACACCCCTCCAGCCACAACATCCTAACAGTGCCCCCCATCCACAGTGTCCTCTTTTTTGAAAACACATAAATAAATAATGATCAGCACACATACAATCAGGGGTGTCCAACTAACACTAGGCTGACCAGAGAAGGGTAAAGGGTCGCTAGCTAACCACACACGACACAGAGAGAACCCAGAGAGGAAAACATATATTATGTTTTTGTTACAGTGCTAAGCTAGGCTAAGCTAAGCTAAGCTAAGCTAAGAGGCTGTAAACCAGCCAAAAAGAGCCAATCCTTAGTAAAGGAAAAATCAGTGTGTTTCATTCTAGGGTAAAAATAACAGGGTGGTAAATAGGCTTGTAAAACAACATCTAAGGTCCAAAGTCTCACACTGACTATGTCTACTTGTTTATGCAACAAACTACAGCTTAAACACACAATAAGGGAACTTCAGGGCACCTCTGAAGAGTTCTTAAAGGAAGAGTCAAGACATTGTTCCTGAGTTTATTGTTAGTGGGGTACCTCTTGCCACGGTAGGCTCCTGGAAGGCAGTACTGGGCAGTTTGGCACTACCTCCAAACACGGCCAGGCTAAGCGGGGTGACCGCAGTGCAGCATCGCACACTGGCTATCCTGTGCGCCCGTGTCATCTCATCATAGATTAGCCAATCGGTGGGCAGGGACTGGACTGCGGCCGCCTGGGCATTGGCTGGAGGAATCTGAGGATGGAATTTGAGGAAAATTTGCGTCACCTTAAGTAATATGTACACACTCAGCAAGCAATTTATTAGGAAGACTTGTACACCTACTAACTGGTGCAATCACCTAACCAGCCAATCATGTGTCGGCAGTTAGATGCACAAAATCATGAAGATACGGGCCAACAGCTTTAGCTAATGTGCACCTCAACCATCAGAATGAGGGGGAAATGTGATTTTGAGCGTGGGATTTTGAACGCTGGTTGGTGGCAGACAGGCTGGTTTAAGTACTGCTGATATCCTGGGATTTTAGGCACAAGCTCACACACACACACACACACACACACACACACACACACACACACACACACACACACACAAGACAATACAGAGGCTGATTATGTGCTTCCATCCTGCTTCTACTGACCTTCTTGTACTGGGGCTGACTGAGGACAGATGTGGGGTGGAAGCGGACCTTCTTCTCTTTAGCTCCCATGAGCGTCAGGCTCTCCCTGTCCACGTGAGTCAGGTTGGGGTACATGCCAGCCACCAGTGCAGCCTTCACTACTGCCCAGTTCTCAGAGTTCAGATTGACGTCCCGGATATCGCCACCTCCTCGAGCTCGCACAAAGCCTGTTAGCCCAGAGTAAGACAGGTTAGTGAACTGTGCAAATGTTGGATGAAAATGTGAGAGTAGTGGTTTTCGGTCCCAGTGCAGTCTCCTGCTTTAACACTTTCTAAAAGCAGCCCTATGCAAGAATCGATATTTCTTGCTCCTGGCTCCCCCTACAGTCGGGAAGTGTATTTTGCCCTCTGAGAAAGCCCTAAAGCAGAGGTCACTATTAGGCGGACCACAGTCCAGGTCCGGACCAAGATGCTGTCCAATCCGCACGTGTACTCATCACCGATAACTGCAAAGAACTATTCGATTTTGATTTTGGAGTGTTTCTATTTTAACCTGCATGACTTTTCTAGGTGTAGCGGACCAGAAACTCACAGACCAATCACATGCATTGTAAATACCACAGGTGACGCTACTTAGCCAACCATCAGCCAATTATCAGCTAATGCGCATTATGATGACCTTGAGTGACACACAAAGGGAAGAGACAAGAACAGCGTTTGGAGAAGAGAGCGAGTTCACACGTTGGCTCTAAAAGGAAAAAGGTGGAGTGAAAACTGAGCTTTTAATCAAGAATGGACTCGTACCTGTTGACTCTTCCCACAGGCTACACTAAACCAGAGGTCGCAGCAATTATTAGAAGCAGCGCCTTGAGAAGTTGAAATGTGAAAAGAACATTTATTTAGAGTATTTGTTATTTATGATTTGAGGTTCAGTCACTGACTCTATAAAATGTTGATATAACTACTACCTTATTTATTACTACCTTATTCTGGACCTTTGCTTGAGAAAACTTTCTCTAACAGGACCTGGATGCCTTGCTGGACGCAAATGTGCTTTGGTTAGACAGGTAGCAACTTTATTTGCATCAGTGCTAATCTTTCCTTGGTACATGCAAATCCAAAGGATTCTCTTCAGGAGTTTCCTGAGATGATGCCAGGCAAACATTCTTGTTCAAGAAAGAGCAGAATTCATGGTTCCTCCAACTATGACAAGGCATCCAGGTCCTGTTAGAGAAAGTTTTCTCAAGCCAAGGTCCAGAACACAATGCCTAACTTGAATTATGATTCAGTGCTCTATCCTGTATAATAAAGATATATAGGATAGAGCACTGAATCATATATAGGATATAGCACTGAACCATATGACCTTGTCATAACTGGAGGAACCATGAATTCTGTTCTCTGTCAGAAAATCTTGAACAAGAATGTTTGCCAGGCGTCATCTCAGGAGACTCCTTTGGATTTGCATGTACCAAGGAAAGACTAGCACTGATGCAAATAAAGTTGCTACCTGTCTAACAGAGACACATTTACATAAACGGGATGAGGATAAAGTGTACATTGATATTATCCGGATATGCATGAGACGACGAGTGTGTGGAGGCTTTTAACATTCTTATCAAAGACATCATGACCAATATTATTTGAATGTTTTCACAAGCTATGATGTGTGTGAGGTTTCAGTAGCTGGAGTGTTGCTACTGTTAGACCTGTCACAGTAATTACATTGTAGACTTATCGTATAATATATGGACAGGACCTCAGTCGGTTTTACTGACTTAGACATGACCCATAGAGTTTAATTACATTTTCACACAAGGGTGTAGCTGCATTATTATGCTATTATATCATCAATATATCAGTGGCATCATATTTAATATCATATATAATATCATATATAATATCATATATAATATCAACCTGCAATCAATTATATTACAAATTATATATATATATATATATATATACACACACACATACATACACACACACACACACACACACTACTGTGTATCTACTGTACCTATGGCTCGGAGCTGGCCTAGCAGCTGAGTGCGCATCCCGATAATGATCTCCATGGTAGCCTGTGACAGAAAGTTCTTTTCGCAGAAAGATCTCTCCCAGCCATCGCTGCGGGCCTTTTGCCACGCCTAGAACACAATGATGAAAGCACACGTCACACATCAAAATTATTAATATACATGATATCCATTTAATACATCGGATAGAACTGTGATTGTCAATATAGAAGTTCTGTTCCCTAACCTTTACAGACAATTTCAGGTTTAGTAGCTACACAACAGCCTTTCTGAAGTGTTAAAATGACTCACTGGAAAAGTAGCTACAAAGACGATCTAATTAACCAGCCGAAAACACACTTAGGCATTCAAGGCATTCTAGATTAGCAAAATTCACTCAATAACCTTGTATCTTCATTTTTGCAGTTTTTAAGACGAAAAGACCAATAGAAATGGTCCATAATATCTCTGAATAAAATATTTTTACACTGATGTTCAAGACAAGACCCCCATATTCACCAGTTGACTTCTGCATTTAAACCCATCCATGCAGTAAACACACACACACACACAGTGACACACAGTGTGCCCTGCCCTAAGCGGTGGGCAACCTTTGCTGCGGTGCCTGGGCAGCAGAGAGGGTTAAGAGCCTTGCTCTAGGGCCATTGCTCAGTGGCAGCGTGCTGAGCACGGGTATCGAACCCACAACCCAAAACCTGCTGTCATCCGTGCTGTCAGTTTGCACTCAAATATACACAGATCAACCATAACATTGCCATAACCATAACACTGACAGGTATAGTGAAAAACAGTGATTATCCTCGTCTATAGTGGCTTCATCTGCCAAGGGGTGGATGTACATATTAGGCTGGAAGTGAGCAGTCAGTTCTTGAAGGTGATGGAGGTGTTAAAAGCAGTAAAATGGCATAAGAATCTGAGACACTTGGACCAGAATCAAACTGTGATGGCAAGACAACTGGGTCAGAAAATCTCCCAGACATCAGGCAGGTTTTGTGGGGCGCTTCCTACAAAAAGTCAGTACCTACCAAAAGCGGTCTAAGAAAGGACAAGGATGTCCCACCTCCAACTTTCAGGACTTGAAGGTTCTGCTGCTAACGTCCTTGGTGCCAGTCACCATAAGACATCTTCAGAAGTCTTGTGGAGTCCATGCTTTAAATTGTCAGATCTGTTGTGGTGGCACCAGGGAGGCCTACTCAATATTAGGCAGGTGGTGCTAATGTTATGGCTGATGGTGTATAAACATTCCTGATAACCTTAGCTAGCATGGCCTCTGAGCTTCCTGGATTAAACCCAAGGGTTATTATTCAGTGAGTAATCTTAAGACTTAAAGAGTCTTCGAGTTTAAAGGGTTAATGAATGGATGGATTAAGCTTAGTCTTCTAATTCTCTCTCATACTAATTCCCTAATACTAATTACCAAACAGAGGGAGGACCCTTTCAACAGCATGTTGTCAAATGACTTTCTGTCCAGCAGATGGTGCTGTAGCATTAAGCCACTAAAGTCCTCCTAAAGCTCTGGTCAGTGCATCTACCTGAAAGGCCCGAAGCAGGGCCATGTGATCGCTGGAGGTGTTCGCAGCAAAGCGCTTCCTGCATAGCATGGCGGCTCGTTTCTGTGAAGCCTGAGCGGGGAGCACGAACGGGTCCCTGTAGGCCAGTGTGCAGGCGATGGTGAGGATGGGGTCCAGGCACTTGAGCACCACAGCACACAGAACCATCTTTCCCAGGTGTGGCTCCACGGGAAGATCAGCCAGGTGATAACCCAGCTCAGTCAGGTCCTCCCACGGGTCCATGGCATCTATAGTCTGGGTGGGAACCCAGAGATAAAAGGGGTAGAAATAACTGGAGAGGTAGAAGGCTGGCTTTTATGAAATGTATGAGCTGATTCAATTTTACTTGTTATATTTAGTGCTGTCAAAAAACAACAACAACAACAAAAAAACACTAATTTTAGAATATATAATTTTTTTTCTTTTTGTTCATTAAAACATTTTCATCATGGAGTCTATTATTAGTTTAGTATTATGTAGTGATCAACACCTGGTTTGGTAAATCATGGCTTAATGGTTGATGGAGTTGAACACATCCTCCACGCTGTGCTGGCTGGACTGGGGGGTGTCCCGGAGAAACCGCGAGGAACCGAGCTCTGTTCTAAAGACTAGCTCACCGACAAGATCTCACTACTTTCTGCAGAATGAGGAGCTCTTGTTTCTCATTTGTACTGGATTTATCTTCACCTGCATCTGTTCTGATGAGCTCTGGAGCTTCTACAGTAAAAACTCTATAAGGAATGCTATATAGTGCTATATACATTTAAATTAAATTAAACCAATCTATTGTTGTAAATCTATTATTAATAGATTGTCAATATTCTGTTAATTCTGATTCCATTCTTAAATCTAATAAACTGACTAGAGGTTTTTTTCTTTGACATTTTTCTTTTGCTTATAATATATCTGTTTAGATTTGAGAACACAACAAAGCTTGGACACAGAAGCTTTAATAAAGAAAATGCTTTAACAACTTTTTAAGACCTATTTCAGGCAATACCTTGAGCATCTGAACTGCATTCTTGACAGTCATGAGGTGGGGTGGCTCTGGAGCTTTGGCCAGAAACTCAGCAATAGAGCAGTCGATAGGAGCGAGGAGTTTAGTGTGGAGACAGAGTTCCTATTAGAGAGAATGAGATTAAATAAATAAATAAATAACTATATATATATATACACACACACACACACACACACACATATATATATATATATATATATATATATATATATATATATTTTTTTTTTTTTTAAATTTAACAAAGAGTTGTCAAGAGTAAATGAGAGTTGTAGCTGAAGTCAATAGAACAAGATTGTATTCCAATTTGACACAATATAAAGAATAACTGTCACAGTTTAATGGTGTCAACCTAAAAAAAAGTAAAAATGGAGATAAATGTGTGACAGCAACAATATAGAAAATAAAAAGTACAATGGTTTCTCACTGATTCTGGCCTAGATTTTCATAGAGGCTCACATTAGGGTGCTGCTCTAGAAGAAACGCTTTAATATCAGCAATCAGTTCTACATGACTATATATATATGACGTGGATATTATTGCATTATTGTGCTTGTCTTTATATCCATGTTAAGTTAAGAAGTGCCAAAGAAAAAACCCTGAGTGTACCTGCAGAGGCATACGCAGCAGTTGAGGGACCTGGTGCTCCAGCATGTTTTTAAACCGCAGTCGACTGAACAGATGAAAACAGATTCCCGGTCTGCAACGTCCAGCTCTACAACAGCAAAGACAGCAACCACAGGCATTAATATGGCATTGCAGCTCTAACAGCAGGTCTGGAGCTCTGCAGTTGTTGAGTCAGCAGAGACTTTTCTGCACTCTGCTCTAAGCTCAGCACTCGGCCCTGACACCGCTCTGTACCTTTACATGGAGGAAATTTCACTCGCTGACTTGTTGTTGTTGCAGCGGTGGCTCCTATTACATACAGATCCACGCTGGAGTTCAGTGAGCTCTTCAGAACCACCCAGTCTTTCACACTTTTTTGTGTGTAAGAAAGGCGGACGTCATGGCTAGGGGGTTGATTTTATACACCTGTGACGATGGGACTGAATGATAAACCTAAATGTAATGATCAATGGGTGTGTCCCAATACTTTTGTCTATACAGTATATCTACTATACATCAAAGAACCACTTAAAATAATCAATAAATGCTTTGAGCTATAACCTGAAAGGTTCTCTGTGGGGTGACCTGATAAGTTACATAATATTGATAAATGATTGATAATGATAAACTGCTAACTATCACTTTGACAGATACGTACCTTCCCTTACGCTGTAATGCACTTGCCTTCGATATCCAAACCATCTTCAGCATGGTCACATGATTCAGAGCATCAAAAGCTTTCTGTCACAGTGATATCAGAGCAAAGTTAGTGGATCTCATATACAAATGTAAAGCCGCCATAAATCAGTGAACAGTACTGATACAGTACCTCCTTAACTTTGCCAGAGTCAATGACAAACACCACATCATTGACTGTGATACTCGTCTCTGCAATGTTTGTGGAAAGAATCTTGAGGAGAAAGAAAGATGTAGGAATTGTTTAGAGGAAAAATTAGATGTGGCAAATGTTTATATTTTTATTGCAACTAAAAACTAGACTCACAATTTTGCGAACCCCATTTGGACTCGGTTTCAAGACTTTCCTCTGGTCTGAGGTCTGCATGTTGGAGTGCAGTGTGAACACCTGGTACCTTAAAAACAAAAAAAATCAAAGTTAAAACTGAATGAAACCTAGAAAATATCACAATTTACTGAAAACTACAGACAAATCCAAGTCACTACTAATTAATCAGTGATGTCAGTAAACATGAACATGCCTGTGATGTTCTGCAAATCTCTTGTCGTCATATAGAATTCGGTCTCGCAGTCCAACTATCTCATCGTAACCTGGCAAAAATATCAGAACTGCACCTAAAGATGTAGAAAACACATCAAGCACATCATTAGACCAAACCTTCTTTATAGCACAGGACTACATGCCAACACACAGTTATGTGAAAACATTAGGACACCCCAATAAAACCTGGGAGTAGTCACATCAACACCCCCATCTTCATCACCCTCACCTTCATCAGAGCTGTAGCAGATGTTGTAGAGCAGATGCATGATGAGGTCCAGGTCCACCTTCTCATCGTCAAAGCTGTGGTGGTACGCCTTCAGCAGCTCCTGGTCCTCAGCACTCAGCTCACCGTTAGACGCTTGCACCAAGGACGACTCGTCCAGCTGGCCTGCCTCCAGGGAGGAGCTGTGGCAACATGGAAGAAACAAGACGTGTATATGGGACCAAAATCAGTGTTTCTGCTTATGGGAAGAGTGATCTATAATGCTGTAGGTTACATTTCATTATATTACGGTTTGATTAGACATTAGTCAATACAAACAATGGTTTAGACAGACAGACACATTTATAGACATGAGTAATGGATAGATTAGTCAATAGTCCATAAATGGTCGATGGTTCGATTAGTCAACAGCTAATGGTTCAATTAGACAATAGTCCATAGTTCAAATAATCAATAATCAATATATTGTTGATGGTTCGAGTAGTCAATTGTCGATATATAGTTGATGGATTGATTGGTCAATTTGTCAATGGTTCCATTGGTAGTTATGTAGTTGATGATTTGATTGGTCAATAGTTGATGGTTCGATTAGTCAATAGTTGATATATAGTTAATGATTTGATTGGCCAATAGTCGATGGTTCAATTGGTCAATAGTTGATATCCAATTGATGATTTGATTGGTCAGTAGTCGATGGTTCGATTAGTCAATAGCTGGTATATAGTTGATGATTTGATTGGTCAATAGTCAATGGTTTCATTGGTAGTTATGTAGTTGATGATTTGATTGGTCAATAGTTGATGGTTCGATTAGTCAATAGTTGATATATAGTTAATGATTTGATTGGCCAATAGTCGATGGTTCAATTGGTCAATAGTTGATATCCAATTGATGATTTGATTGGTCAGTAGTCGATGGTTCGATTAGTCAATAGCTGGTATATAGTTGATGATTTGATTGGTCAATAGTCAATGATTTCATTGGTAGTTATGTAGTTGATGATTTGATTGGTCAATAGTTGATGGTTCGATTAGTCAATAGTTGATATACAGTTGATTTAATTGGTCAATAGTCGATGGTTTGATTAGTCAATAGTCGATATACAATTGATGATTTGTTTGGTCAGTAGTCAATGGTTCGATGAGTCAATAGTCAATATACAGTTGTTAGCTGTATGGTGAACAACAGGTGGTCAACAGATTCATATCAGGTGCAGGATCCACAACAGGGTTGTGGAAATAGTACTGATTTTCAGCCCTAAGGTTTGATCATCATTAAAATAAAAATGTAAATGCTACAGTAACACCAACAGACCTCAGAGCATGTGGGTTAATAATTTCTGCATGCACGCTTACATATGCGACTCCAGAAGATCCACTGCTTCAGTCTGGTTGAAGTGTTTGGCCCAGTCCAGTGCAGTCCTAAAAAAGAAAGTACGAATGAGAAGAACAGAAGAGCACAACTACAGGAATGTCCCAGGTCTTCATGTTGCTGCATTCCTACCAGCCGTTGGAGGCTTTGACGTGCACGTTAGCTCCCATGCTGAGGAGCTGCTCCATTTGGCAGATGAAACCTCTCCCTGCAGCCACCATCAGAGCAGTGGCACTTGTCTCACTGTGCCTGTAGTCAACTGACATGGACAGGGAAAAAAAAACACTGTTAGAGCGAATTCCACCATGTTCACAGTGTCTCACAAGGGAACATGCATGTTTATGAATGTCACACTGACGATGACTTACTGTAAATAGGTATATTGAATACAAGGCACCAAAATCAGACACAATTTAAAGCTGTAAAAGCCTTTAAACATGTGTAAATTGACCATACCACTGATGTTCTCATTGAGAATGAGGTTGAAAAGCTGGACGAATGCATCCGCGTCCTGTTCCAGGAAGATGGCCGAGATACAGGTGTCCATTTCTTTCAGCAGCCATGGTTCCAGCGAGGCCACGTCTTTCTCATTCTGCACACAATGGACCAAGGTTAGAACTTGTGCTGCACATTAAACATTTTTCAGCAATAAAGCACAGATCCAAGATCAGATATCTTAAGGCAGAGAGGTTTTAGGCACCTAAGCACATTTTTATAAATAATCTCTCTCAGCACTGAGAGATATTGTACTGTAGAAACTCAAGATCTCATTAAATCAGATGCAGGTGAACAGAAATCCAGTACAAATGAGAAACAAGAGCTTCTCATTCTGAAGAAAGTAGTAATAGTGAGATCTTGTCGGTGAGCTAGTCTGAAGAACAGAGCTCGGTTCCTCCAGGTTTCTCCTGGACGCCCCCCCAGTCCAGCCAGCACAGTGTGGAGGATGTGTTCAACTCCATCAGCAGCAGCAGCAGCAGCAGCAGCAGCAGCAGCAGCTCACCTGATTTACCATCATTAAGCCCTGATTTACCATCAAACCAGGTGTTGATATGAGGAGAACTCTAAATAATACTAGACTCCATGAGGAGAATTTTGGAGATGTTTTAATGAACATATAGACCCATGATTTTATGTAGGAATGTTATTAGTATTTATTCTAATATTAGTGTTTTACTGAGGAAATAAACACTTACTGCTCAGATAAGCAGCTTTTCACATTCTAATTTTTACAGTTGCCTAAAACGTTTGCACAATACTGAATATATATTTAGCCAATGAGTTCTGAAAAACAAACCACATAACCATAATGAATAAATATTAATAATATATTTGTAATATACAAGCCCTTATTGGACAGTTAATTGGACAACATCCACAAAAGAGACAAGGAGGTGTGTGGAGAATGAAAGTATACACAAAAGAGAAAAGAAAAGCTTTAAATGGCACAAGTGAGCTAGCTGCAGAATTACCAGCTGGCTGAAGACACTGTCACCTCCGTCATACAACAGGTCGTTCTCCTGCAGGACGCAGGCAGGTGGCCTGTTCCTTGGAGGCTCCTGCCGAGAAACCCCCTCTTTCACCTCACACCACTCTGTAAGAGACGTCTGCTGCTTCTCCTCTGTCACAAACACACACATGCAGACAGACACACAAAGTGTGAGAGCAAATAGTTACAATGGAGACTGACGGACATTTTTATTTTTTTATTTATTTTATTGTTTATATAAATACACCTGTTACAACTGACCTTATCAATATATACTATTGGCAATATTCATGACAAATGTATATACTTTTTAATTCTGGTCCACAAGACACAAGCTTTATTTTTTTTATTATTCCCATATAATATTTTATTTTATAACTTTTGGATATTGATCAGCTCAGGATATTTTATTATTAGTAATGTATTTGTTTATCCTCATATATCTCATATCATATATTTTCTTGCCCTTAATAAAATATTCTGTGGCCACAGCATATTACAAATAACCACCATGTAACCTTAAGGGCTCTGGAAAAAAATGATTATTAAATTATTAATTATTAAATGATTAAATTATTATTAAATTATTAAATGAATAAATGACTGATTATTATATTACTAATATAATCAACTGTTTTTTTTTTGTTTTTTCCCCCTCCATTTATGTGGTTTCTGGTCCCTTGTTTGTTTCAGCGTGTTTAGCGTGTAGACCCCCCTTCTTATACCTATGTACATGTCAACCAAGGACTGTTTCCCACAGTGTTTCAATTATTTCTGTATAATAAAAGGTTGGTGGGCAATAAATAAATAAAATAAATGAATAAATAAAAATAAATAAAAGAATAATAATAATAAGAAGAAGAAGAATAATCATCATCATCATCATCAACAGTGATGGCCAACAACCAGCAACTTCTACCAAAGATTACAAAAGGATTTCTAAAGCCCTATTTGGACAGGATTAGTTGTACATGGGTAGGTGGGGTAACATAACTATTACCAGAGTTTCTCTGGACGTGGCTTCCATGTCAGTAAAGATTCCAGGTGCCTTTTACCCTCTGTAAAACGAGCCATAAAAAATAACTTCAAACCTGTTTTTACAGTTTTTCTCAAGTATGGATGCGCTAGAGGATGCATTTAGTGTCATTATGCGTTGCATAGATACCTCGGGTCGTTTAGATACCTGGGCGAAGTTGCTGGCAGTTTAGGTAAGTTACTGTGTAGCCTGGCCTGAAGCCTACATGTGTCATAAACATGTAGCTGCTAATAAGTGGGTTATCATCACGTCCTGTAGTAAATTTACATTACTCCACCTCACCCATGTAAAACTAATCCCGTCTTGACAGGGCTGAAGAAATAAACCTGCAATAAAGCCTGAGCTTACCTTTTTGCCTCTCTTTCTTATATTTCACCATGTCTTTGTTTGCATAGCCTGTGGTCCTCAAGATGTCCTCCAAGAAGAGCTGTTTGACATCATATGGCCGTCCTTTAACTTCAAAGAAACACATATTTCAGTTCATTCTTTTAACAGCATCTCTGTCATGCTGCCAACAGCAACTTTACAGGAGAAGGAAAAAACATCTTAACTTTCAATGGATGTCAATGTAAAAAGATTTTATTCCAAGTCATTTTGGAGCATTTCTATTGGTCCATTCGTTTTGAAATTGAAATTTAGAAACAATGTAAGAAACAACTGCCAGATTCACATTATGTCAAAAAGTGAAAAACTGCAAAAAAATGGAGAAACAAGGTTTGTGACAGTGATGATATGTAAATCAACTTTTAAGCCGTTCTCGCTGTAACAATCAGTGGAGTGTCAACATTATTTCGAAGCTGCTATTTCAAGATGAAAATGCTACATAATGTTGCTTTGAGATTCCCAAATTTATCAATCAATAAGTTTCAAATATTTGAAAGACTGCACCAACAAAATGATCACCAAATAAATTGACTATTTAATTATTAATATATCTATCAGTGACAGCACCTCTTGTAATAAAGCTACATTTGGCCTCATCTTCTATGTAGACTTACTGTGAATAATTGGGCATTTGCCAAAGTATCTGATGAAAAGGTCCACATCAAGGGCAGCACTGGACAAGATGAGCTTCAGAGAGGGCATTTTCTGCAGCATGTCCCGCATCTTGGTCAGGAGGAAATCTGTCAGACCATCACGCTCATGGACCTCGTCCTGTTGAGAACAGCAAGACATTTAAGTGAAGGTAAGACAGGGATTCGAGGAGTCAACTGCTGCATCTTACTGTTTAATGCTGAAAAAGAAAATGCAAGATTAATAGGGTAAAAACTAACCAGTTCAGACTCATTTAGTTTTAAACAATAATTATATCAACAATACAATAATACAAATAATTCAAAGCAATAATAATATAATAAGAATATTTTTTATAAACCATTTACTAATAATAGATTTAATAATATGTATTATAATATATAACACAAATAATTGAATTCTACATGTTGTTATTTAAGTTTGTATTCAATTACTCATACCCCTTTTTTTTTGGACCAACAGTGAAAACAATGGACTGTAACAAAGTCATCATGCTATGGTAAAGCCAATTTTCACTTTGTGGCTGAAAAGGTCTGGGAAACCTGCTGCAGAGACACTCATTGCTAACTGATTGGTGATTGCTAATCTTCAAATCTCCACATACAAACACAAGCAGCAGAATGGGCCATACTAAAGAAACATGGCACTGTCATAGGATGCCAGATCGTGAAATTTCAGTCCTGCTAGAGCTACCCTGGCCAGCTGTAAGTGTTGTTATTGTATGGGAGCGTCTATGAGCAACAGCTCAGCCAGAAAGCAGTAGACCATGAAAACCATGAAACCAAAAAATAATTGGTGGCATCATTCACTGTAGGGTTGTGCAATGGCCGGATCCTAGCGATATGATTTGTATTACGATGCATGGGTCACATTTATCCTGGGATCTCAAGACTAAACATGATGACTTGCGGAGTCACTGGAGAAGTCGAGCACTTCGTAAGGAAAACGTGTCCATACTGAGATGTTAACAGACTGCCATGGCTTCACTTAACCACTTTCCAACAAACATAACACAAATGCCACTTTCTGCCACAAATCCTTACATGCTAACTATTCAATAAAAATGTATAATGTATTTTTCAGAATTAACACAATATTGCAAAACATTATATCTCAATACTTCAATATATTAATATTTTCTTACACCCCTAATTCACTGAGCTTTGTGAAATGGGCTTCCATGGCTGAGAATGTGCACACAAGCCTAAGATCCCTGCACAATGGCGTCAGCTGGCCTTAGAGCTGGGCATTATGGCAATATTTTATTGTATTACAATAACTTTTGTTATCGTGATATGCAATATGCTTTTCTAAGCATATGGAGGGTATTGCTAGTGCTTAAAGAACCCTGATCAGCTGCAAGTTTCATTATAAACAGTGTAAATAGACAGATGTTGAGTAAAAATCACTGTACTCAGTACAGGAGAGTATCCGAATAGTCGTTACTGATGTATTTAGTCTGTGGTTACCTGCAATGTGAAAATATCGTGATGTGGTATTTTTACCATATTGCCCAGCCCTAGCTGGAGTGGTGTAAAAGCACACAGTCACTGGACTCTGGAGTTAATGAATCACCTTCATTATCTGTCAGTCTCATAGACAAATATGGATTTGGCAGATTAAAGGAAATGCTACCCAAATTGATGGAGAATGGATAATGATCTTAAAATATAAAAAAATATTAATGCTGAAGCATACAAAGCCATTTTAAAGCCATTTTACAAGACTAATATACGCCTCAAACGTAGCAGCAACAGTTTGTGGAAAGCCCTTTCCTGTTCCAGCATGTGCCCCTGTGCACAAAGACATGCCTGCATACGTTTATCTGTATAGTGTATGTGGGCAGCAATGCATTAAGCACTGTTATTTTAAATAAGAAACTACTGGGGTAAAAAAGGAAGTGCTTATAGCTCATCCTGATTTACAGCTGAAGAAATTATTTCTTTATATCCAAAGATGTCGAAAGTGCCTCTCCCATTTATCTAATTAGGTCACCGGCAGTTCACTGCAGCCCCAGGCACACCCAAAATGTGGGTAAACATGTCTGAAAGGCTGTTACTGCACAAGCCAACACCCAACCTACTGACTTACAATACAAATGGCTATAGATAGGAGAGTTCGTCCAAATACCACCAGAGACTATTACCACAGACTCCTGACCCAAATAATACATGTAAATATTAATAAATGGGATGTGCTTACCACAATGACATGCGTGACAGTGGAGAGGGTGGCATCTCCAGCCATCAGGGTTCTGAGCAGAACACCACTCGTGCAGAAGGTCAGTAATGTTTTGGGAGAAACTCTGGAGAAGAAAAAAAAAGCATAAGGCAAAAGTAGCCACTTTGCGTGTTTAAGGTGGTAGTGACTTCAGGCTCCTGCAGATGGTGCTGCACAAGGATGATTGGGCTATGAATATGATTCAATGTGTGGGAAATGGGGCGCAAAGCAGATACAGTTAATGATGGGAGGAGTAAAAGAAGTGGATGAATCTGCAGGTGTATGGAAGCGTACGGTCATACGGGTCTACCAGCAGTGGCAGAAATCCCAGTTTACAGGAAATTCTCATCAGAGTTGTGGGCGAAAGACGGAACTGACAGACAGGGACCGCTGGTGATTTCGCTTCCAGGCAAGTACTGCTTCTAGAAGTCAGCGCCAAATTTCTAAAAGAACACTCAACAGGAAACTGCAATTACACCACAGCCTAATCTTCATGATAATATGCCCAGACATCTGTTTGCTGGTGGGGGTGGAGCTGGGGGCAGCAGTTCAAAAAGAGGTGGTAGCTGGTTTCACATGTATTGGAGGAGACGTGTTGTCCTTACCCTCCTAGTGTCGGGAGCACGGCTAGTGCTAGGGGGAGCTACAAACGGGAGAGCTTATCTAATGCTAAAAACTTGATCACTTTGGACACTTTCCTTCAGCCTTTTAACTGTTGCTGCTGTACTTTTGGCCGTGGTTAAATGTGGTTTGCACTGCTGGATTCTTGGCTCTGCTGTGTTTTGATACTCACTGTACCAGGCTGAGTGATGTACTCTGGAGAGAGGTATCCGGTATGGGGTGTTATAAGTCTTTACTCTGCTTGTGAGTTTGAGTCAAATACCATAAACCCAGGGAAAGACTGACAGAGCAGAGCCAGCACACGGAGTGGCTCTAATGAGTGTCTGCAGCTCTATAGTTCCATCTAACGGTGGAACAAGGAACTGCAACCGAAAGGTCTTGTGCAGAGTTGTTGTAATTCGTATCTCGCCAATATAATCTGATTGGCTCTCTGGAGTGGCTATGTTAGACATACATGTTTTGGTTGTATCAATTTTTCAATTTTTATTCTAATGTCAGATAATGTGACGTGACATGCAATGAAATCACATGATAAGTTTCACCTAATGAGTATTTGACAGAGTTAGGAGTATGAATGAATGAATACTTAATACTTAAAGGGTAGTGCAGTAAATGAACACAAAGGTTTGAAATAATTATGTTTATCTGTAAAATGTGAGTCAGATATTTAAACCTGCATAATTATTTAAGCACGGTGTTAAAAATACTTCAACAAATCATAAAATGACTGAGTTTAGTTTGTTTTGAATCAGAATTATTTCACATAATGTATGTAATAGGAGCCACCGCTGCAACAACAACAACAAGTCAGCTGGTGAAATTTCCTCCCTCCTAGATCTTCCCCCATCAGCTGTGAGTGGTGTTATTGAACAGTGGAGGTGTTTAGGAACCACAGCAGCTCAGCAAGACCACGTAAAGTTACAGAGCGGGGTCAGGGCCGAGTGCTGAGCTCAGAGCAGAGTGCAGAAAAGTCTCTAATAACTGCAGAGCTCCAGACCTGCTGCAGTTAGCGCTGCAAAGAGGGATCAGCTCCATAATAATGCCTATTAATGGGATGTAGAATGGGATGTAATGTGTAGGTGTCCCAACACTTTTGTCCATATAGTGCATGTTTAAATGTACATACTATGAGGATCAACATCCTACCTGCTCTCCAGGCGGATCTGGTAGCCAATAGTCTGGCCTATACTTTCTCCTCGCTCTGCAGCCACACGCTCTGCCACAGCGATGGCTGCTAATCTCCGGGGCTGGGTGCAGAAAATTCGGCACGGTAATCCCTTCCGGCTGCTGTCATCCAGCAAGAACTGAGGAATCTAGAAGCAGGGTGGTGGTGGTGGTCATTTAATATCATTATAAGTTCAGAAGAACGAATTAACAAACACTAAATCAGTTTTGAGCAATTACTGATCCTCACCTGAGTGGTCTTGCCTGAGCCCGTCTCACCCACAACCAGCACCACCTGGTTCTCCTTGATGGTAGTCACGATCTCTTCTTGGCGTTCATAGACAGGCAGAGTCCGCCGAAAACTTTCCAGCTCAGACAGCCCTCTCTTCTGAGGCACTTGGGGAATGCCATTATTCAGCCTGCCACTGGTCCTGTTCTTGTCTCGACTGCTGTCTGCAGGGGGAAGAAAAACAGCAGGATTGGTTTTAGCTGATGAGGCAGAAAGGTTTAGGTAAAGAAATGTGAGATTTGAACCCTGTGCACATCTGCAGTGTGTGTCATTTCTACAGTGTGATAGTGGAGATGCAATAGTAGGCATATTCGTACTGAACCACCATGGTATAGACGCTTCGGTGTGTGTCTGTGCAGAACCAAATCAACGCACAAATATTAATTTATAAACTGTTAGAAAGGAAGGTATACATTTGCATGGTATTATGGGAATTATAGTGGGTGTACGGTGGAGTATGGCTATGGTAACGGTAGTCTCGCAGTATGTTTTTTAGGTTATCATTCCGTGTTGAAAACCAAACATGACTCGATTAATGAAGAAAATGAGCAGATTTATCTGTAATGAAAATAATAACTAGCTGGAAACAAACTAGTTCAAAAACGCTTCACCTCACATGCAGCTATTTATTTATTTATATTTATTTATTTCATCATCAGAAGGAAGACGTTTTGGGCCCTGAGTGGTTAAGGCAGAATAAGGCGCTGTCACTATGACCAGAGGATCACTAGTTCGAAACATGGTCAGGCTGCTAGCCATCCCCCAGGAGATCATAACTGGCCTTGCTCTGTCCAGGGTGGGTAGTCGGCACATTCTCCCCACATCACTTCAGTGCAGTGCTGGCCGGCAATGAGTGCCAAGGCTGCCTGGTGGTGTTGCATCAAGGTACTTTGTAAAAAGATGTGCTGGCTGGCTGTGTGTGTCGGAGGTGTGTGTTGGTCTTCATCCTCGAATCTAGGGTGTTTTTCATTTTTATTGATTAGATTTTTTATTGATCCGGTGATTTTAGCCAGTATCGGACATCTCTGGGGCTTTTTTTTATTGACTAAATAGTGTTGTGAAATGGCCGAACTCAGAGCTTCCAGAAATAGTCCATTACACACTACATTACAGACTGTCCTCTATTAAAGCTAACCCAGGTCTAACAGGGCTTGAGGAAGGCATCACTGTGGACAGAAGTTTGACACAGATTCATCAACACTACAGTAGAGACCTGACATGGAACAATGCCCCAGGACATCCAGGAAAAAAAAGGGACAAGTACTCACCACCGGCTTCCAACGAAACAGACAGCCCTCTTTCAGTGCGTGGAAGCAGATCAGTGCGCTCCTTGTTCGTGATGGGAAACCTCTGCAGCAGGCTTCTCACCACATGCTTGGAATTGGCAGTGAATTTAAAGGTCATAATGGACTGAGCAGCTTCTGAGCCATCCTTCTTCCTTATAGTGAGGAACCGGTTTGATCCTTTACTGCAATGACATGGTTAATATGCTTTAATGTTAGCGTAGGCGATACGTCAAGAATATACAATAAGTTAACGGCTTACAGGTTACTATTCAGTTTATATAGATTTTACACACTGGTTGTTGTTTACAGGCTCAGGAAAATAACACTAACAACCGGGCTGTAATTGAATCAATACAAGGAAAATTAAGTCTATGGGTCCTATTTTAGCGACCTTTCTGCGAGCAGTCATCCGCGCACCACACAGCTTGATTTAGGGCATGTCATCATGTCTATGCTTTCATAATGATGGGTAAACTTCACATTGCGCAGCTCAAAGTGCACAAAAGTCATGTTGGAAGTCTACTAATTAATCATGGGGGTGTTTTGGGCATAACATGCAATAAACCAATCAGCATGTCACTCGCCATTCCCTTTAAGAGCCAGGTGCGGTCAGACTTTGGCGAATTGCTATTTCAATGGCGTGGTTGGGCACGTTGGGCACGCGCCTGTGTTGACAATTCACTGCCAAGATACTCATTTCGAGACCACCATGCCCATCGGCGTAGATATATTTGTAAGCAGCACTGATATTTAAACGACGCAGGCGGATGTAATATAGCAATGATCAGGGTGTAAGATAGGATCAAACGTGTATTTTTAATGTTTACCCTCTGCTTTTTGAAATGTAGCCCAAGGACTGAGCAAAGCGATGAATGAAGGCTCTCTCTGAGCTGGTCAATGAAGAAGGAAACTCCATCTCTATAAGAAAGAAACAGAAATTATGACTTTATTCGATAATCAGCAGAAAAGAAAGAGCTTGAGAACCCAGCATTGTAAAAACTCAATCTATAAACCATTTTTTGCTTTGATTTTTCCAAATTTTCCAAAAATCATTTACAACCAGCACTAGGAGCACTTCCGAATCATATAAGGCTCCAACTGCCACTAATGCAAGGTCAATGGGTGCTAACTGGCTAACTGCCAGTACAGTACGTCACCAGGAATAAAACCTGAAATCTCCCCATAATTAATGCCTATAGGTTTAGAGTGGGGTGTCTGAAAAGCTCCTGTAGGTGTAATTTGTAGGTGTCCCAAAACTTTTGTCCATATACTGCAAACATAGTAAATAGACAAATGGTTTTGAAACACAACATTGCATAATTATTTTTTATTTATTTATTTAGTACCGATATACATTATAAGGACAAAAGTATTGGGACACACCTCTTAAGGGCTCAGCATATCTCCTGCAACATGAAGTTCACAAGAGCGACAAAAAGCCGAAAGCAGCTTCAGAAGCTTACAAGCTTGCATACTTTCCACTTTGTCACGTGTGCTCTACAACTGTTCATGGCATGCCTCCTTTTTTACAAGCCAATCAGAGACTTTATTATTATTAGATTCAGGTGTCTCATTTAGTCTCATTGCTACAGGTCATGCCGTCAGCCTTTCTTCCACACATTAGTGAAAGACTGGTTGGTTCTCCAGTGTGGTTCTGTATGTAATAGGAGACACCAGTGCAACAACAAGTCAGCTGGTGAAATTTCCTTCCCCCTAGACCTTCCTCCATCAGCTGTGAGTGGTGTTATTATTGAACAGTGGAGGCGTTTAGGAGGAACCACAGCAGCTCAGCAAGACCACGTAAAGGTACAGAGCGGGGTCAGGGCCGAGAGCTGAGCTCAGAGCAGAGTGCAGAAGAGTCTCCAATAATTGCAGAGCTCCAGACCTGTTGCTGTTAGAGCTGCAAAGGCGGGACCAACTCCATATCAATGCCTTTGGGTTTAGAACAGGATGCCCTAAAGGTATAATGTATAAGTGTCCCAATACTTTTGTCCAAATAGTTTATGTACGTTAAATAGACAACTTATTTTAAGACAAGCAGCCTTATACACACCTATCTGGTCACTGTACTGGAACCTCTCCAGAGCGATGTTCACAGATATTTTAACCTCTTCATCAATTCTGATGTCCTTCAGCCCTTTTGATCTCAGTGAACTCGACTGCTTAGATGAGCCCATGTTTGCTTTCTGGGAGCCAGCGTTCTGCCGGGACATCTTCACCCTGTAAAGGAAAAAGCCACACACAGCTGAATGGTGTTACACAGGTTGGAGAATGTAGTGGAGTCAGACATTAGTCCCTCACTGGGACGGTGAGGCCTATATAGTCTAGACAGTCTAACTCAAAGAGAGGCCTGTTCCCTACATTTACCTGGGTAATGAATCTATACATTGGACAAAAGTATTGGGACACTTCTTCAAAAACCATAGACAATAAAAACATCCAATCCTGCTTCTGTTGGCGTAACTGTCTCTACTGTTCAAGGAAGAAGGCGTCCAACTAGATTTTGGAGGAGCATTGCTGTGAGAATTTGATTGCATTCAGTAACTCTGTAAATCAGAGTGTTACTGAACGTAACAGGACGAGGATTGTAACCACCACACCTCATCCTAAAAGTACTGGATGGAGAACCATCACAGCCCCACTGCTCCACAGCTCTATGCTGGGGGGCTTAGGCAGCATGGTGCCAACAGGGTACAGGGTCCAGACAAGCTCTCTAAGTGTGTGTTTGTGTGTGTGTTGTCAGCAATGGGCTCAACTTAAACAAAGTAGCTGAATGCACTGATTAGAAGGGGTGTCCACAAACATTCGGACACACAGTGCATTGTTCCACTTGCAAATAATTTAGTGGACGGTGGAACGTCTGATTTCTAATAGTTCTCAGACTCGTCTGCGTCTACAGTCTTCTTTCTGAAGGCCTCAGGGAGGTCACTGGATCTGACCATGATGAATGAGGAAAGCAGACTAAAGGTCTGAGGGTTGAATAAGACAGACTCCTCCAGAATCATCCTCTCCAACCATGTTCTGACCATCTGCAGCTGATGTTCTGCTCCTGGGTCTGATTTTAGACATTTGACAGTGTGATAAATCACATTTCTATTCATTTCATTTTATAAATGATGATGATGAAAGGCATTTCTTCAGTTGTGTGAGTTTAGCTGGATCGCCTCCGTCTCTCAGTATTGATCACATGAAGATGAAATGTCCAAATACTTAAATATGATCAAAGGTTTTATGGGGTGTCTTCTCTTTTTTGTTTACATGACTGCACTTTAAGGTACAGCCAGTACTATCACATGTGTCCCAATGCACACACACACACACACACACACACACACACACACACACACAGCTCAGTAAAGTAAGTAAACAAGGTCGACTTCGAAAACGAAACTCAAACAAAACCAAAACAAACCCTTGTATCTCCCTCCAGCTACAACACTAAGACATTTAAAGCATCCCTTTATTGAAATCCCTGCATCTGAAACCTTTAATAGAGGGTCTTTCTAAATAAACATCCATTTAAACACTAATCAATAACACTGATAGATGAGAAACTGCACCAGGCTACAGCAGTTCATTGATAAGACTGGCTGGCTAGCTGACTAGCAATGCAGCTCCACAGCAGGAGCTAAAGCTAGGCTACACCGGCTAACCAAACCCCTCGTTAGGAGGTTCAGTAAGTTAAGCAGTAATTGATCCGTTATTTTAACTAATTACCCTGATTAAACCGTCTCCCAGTCCCAGTGTTTATCCTCTGAAGCTGGCTCACTTAGCTAGCAGCAGCCTTCCCCCTCAGCATCACTGTGAAGATAGCTAGCAGAGCTCGTAGCTAAGCCAGCTTTTATTTGTGTCCGTTTTATTTTCGGTCAGAAAAGTCCTTAAAACCGGTCAGTCAGACGGTCAAACACGACCACAGATAACACACAGCTTTATCTTACTGTCTGTTGTCAGAGCAGAGGTAAGTTCACCCGGCTTTCTGCACCTCCTCTTCCTCCTCCACTCGCCTCCTACAGGCTGAATGAACGAACGGCCGCGTCCCGAACCGCACAGCTCCACACTACGACTAGTACACTAAAGAATAGACGACTCCTAAAGATTTTACCTCCTAGAGATCCAGACCACTTCGTATTTGAGCTCAGACTGAACACATTTCAGACCTCCACACTACACTACAGAAGTGCTGTGACCTAGTTTAGTGGGGTTATGTGCGGTTTGGGACGAAGCCTAGGGTTTGGGACCCAGCCTTCAGATCAACGCATTTCAGACCTCTACACTACACCAAGTACACTAACAGTAATGTGTGATTTGGGACGAAGCCTACGGACTTCAACTAGTATAGTTCATGTTTAAGCTCAGAGTGAACACATTTCGGACCACACTACATCTAGTACACTTAAAAATGCACTGCTAAAAGTGCTGTGCTTTTGTTGGCACACTATTTAGTGAGGTAAAATGCGGTTTGGGACAAAGCCTAGGGTTTTGGTCTCACAAGGTATACCAAGTACACTAACATGTGCACTGCTAATGGTGCTGTACTCCTGTTCACTGTCTGTTTAGTGAGGTAATGTGTGGTTTGGGACGAAGCCACTTAAAATGCACTGCTAAACTGCTGTGCTTCTGTTGGAACACTATTTAGTGAGGTATAATGTGGTTTGGGACAAAGCCTATGGAATGTAAATGTTAGACCTCCAACCTCCAAGTGACCAGATTTCAGACCTCTACACTACACCTAGTGCACTTAAACTGCACTGTTAAAAGTGCTGTGCTCTAATTGACACGCCGTTTAGTGACTTACGGTGCGGTTTGGGACGAAGCCTAAGGATTTTAACCCTTAGAGGCCCGAGCCATTTCATATTTAAGCTCACAGTGAGCACATTTCCTATGGTAATATGTAAGTGTTGCATGTCTATGGAATCTGCTGAACCTTTGCTAGATGGTGGGAGCACTTACACACCTCTTAAATCCAGTATGATTTATTTTTATATACAAATTGAACAAATCAAACATAGAAATCTCCTGAAACAGACAGTATATAAGAGCTAATAGGTTTTATAAAGGCCACAATCTGACAAATTTAATTAACCCATAATATGACATGATGATACAGTGGCACGGAAGTGTCCCCAAAATGCTTTGGGGTTCATTTGGGATTTGTAGTTAGTTAAAAAGAGAGGGATTTTAGTAGTAGTTTTGTTAAGCATTGTTATTTGTGTTATTTATGATCTAAAAGATGTGGTTAAGTAGTTGATTGGGTGTTTTATGATTGTTTTATTTATTTAATCACCATTATAATGTCAGCATATCAAATATAGAGCCTTACATATCCTCTGTCTCACACTTTGAATTATGATATGATATATAATATTAAAAATAATAATTTAATATATAATATTGTAAATAATTTTCTGTAAGAGAGAATTACATAGATAAATTCAGTTGTAGCGTCTCTTCTAGTGTAGCCGTTTCTCTTTATTGGACATGTGGACAGTGTTTAAAGGGGTCAGCTGTGCTTGTTTCCACCGTATTTTCCCAATCAGGGAATTCCAGTAGTGATATTCCATATTTTCATCATATAATAATATAATAAATGTGTTATAATGTATTATATTATAATAAATATATAATAATAATAATAATAAATGTATTATTAGAGACTCATTCTGGGTCGCTGTTCAGACGCTGTCCTGTAATTCAGTTCAGACTGGGAGGAATTTGCAGTTTGAGGCAGTGGGTGATGTCATAATGGCCTGGAATGGGGGCGGAGCCAATAGAAGCATTTCCATGGCAACGGGCTGGTTCCAAGTATAAGAAGCAGGTGCTTGGAACTAGGGGCCTCATTCAGCAGTGTGTCCCCAGGAGGAAAGGTGAGGCTCACAGCTGGATTGCTCCAGATGCAGTGGGTACGAGAGCTGCAGTGTTTCTGGAGCAACTTCTGCTCCAAATTCTTCAGCTGCCGCGATGACAGCCGAGCCCTGGAGCGGCAGAGGGAGGACGAGTGGTTCCACCGGCTTCAGACGGAGAGGAGGAAGTCTGAGAGGAAGCTGAAGCTGCTGAAGAGGAAGCTGAAGAAGATGGAGGCGGAGGAGAGGAGCTTGGACATGAGGAGGAGGCAGCGAGAGTGGGAGAGAGAGATGCAGGAGAGGAGAGAAAAGGATTGGTGGAGCAGCTGGAAGGAACTGAGAAGGGAGGAGGAGCAGGAGCTGAAGAGCAAGTCCAACGTGGAGAGAGAGAGCCTGCTCCTCCTTCAGCAGATCCAGAGAGAGAGAGAGGAGGAGCAGCTGGAGTGGAGAGAGAGAGAGGAGATCCTGAGGAGGCAGCTGAAGGAGATGAAGGAGAGAGTGGTGCAGATGGAGCGTTGGAGTGAGGACGAGAGGAGGTGTGAGGACCGGTTGGAGAGGAAGAGAGAGAAGGAGGTAAGAAAGAGGGAGATCAGGAAACAGATGATGGAGGAACAGAGGGAGGAGAAGAATAAGGAGGAGCTTCAGCTTCAGGCTGAGAGAGAGCGAGCCCTGGGGAAGAAGCTTGAAAGAGAGCTGAAGGAGAAAGAAGAGGAGGTGGAGAGGGAGAAGAGGAGGATGGAGGAGAAGGAGAAGGAGATGCAGAGAAAGCTGGAGGAGATGAAGCAAGAGATGGAGAGAGAGCAGGAGGTAAGAAAGAGAGAGGAGGAGAGAAAGATGGAGATGGAGCGAGAGGAGGAGAGAAAGATGGAGATGGAGCGAGAGCAGGTAAGAAAGAGAGAGGAGGAGAGAAAGAGGGAGATGGAGCGAGAGCAGGAGGTAAGAAGGAGAGAGGAGGAGAGAAAGATGGAGGAGAGAAAGAGAGAGGAGGAGAGAAAGAGGGAGATGGAGCGAGAGGAGGAGAGAAAGATGGAGATGGAGCGAGAGCGAGAGCAGGTAAGAAAGAGAGAGGAGGAGAGAAAGATGGAGATGGAGCGAGAGGAGGAGAGAAAGATGGAGATGGAGCGAGAGCGAGAGCAGGTAAGAAAGAGAGAGGAGGAGAGAAAGATGGAGATGGAGCGAGAGCAGGTAAGAAAGAGAGAGGAGGAGAGAAAGAGGGAGATGGAGAGGGAGATACTAAAGATGCAGGAGGAGAAGCTGCATCAGAGGCGCCTGAAGATGGAGAGAAGGAGAGAGGAGAAAATCAGGGCTGAGAGAGAGCGAGCCCTGGAGCAGAAGATGGTAAGAGAACTGAAGGAGAAAGAAGAGGAGGTGGAGAGAGAGAGGAAGAGGATGGAGGAGAAGGAGATGGAGATGGAGAGAAAGCTGGAAGAGATGAAGAAGGAGATGGAGAGAGAGCAGGAGGTAAGAAGGAGAGAGGAGGAGAGAAAGATGGAAGAGAGACAGAGAGAGGTAGAGAGAGAGGAGGAGAGAAAGAGGGAGATGGAGAGACAGGAGGTGGTGAGACAGAGAGAGGTAGAGAGAGAGGAGGAGAGAAAGAGAGAGGTAGAGAGAGAGGAGGAGAGAAAGAGAGAGATAGAGAGAGAGGAGGAGGTGAGACAGAGAGAGGTAGAGAGACAGCAAGAGGCCCAGAAGATCCAGGAGGCCAGGCAGGAGCACATGCAGAAAGCGAGGCAGCGGAAGAGGGAGCTGCTGAAGAAGATGTTCGCTCCAGGAGAGCGTCTCTACAGAGCGGCGGAGGAGGGAGCTCGTCGCAGGGGCTTCAGAGGGAACGGGAAAACCGGGTTCTCATCTCAGGAAAAGGAGGAGAAACCTGAGCTGGAGAAAGAGCAGGACAAGCCAGTCTCTTCCAGTGGAGGACCCCGGTTCATCAGCGTCAAGCCCCTCAACACAATCCCAGAGCCTGAGGAGGAGCCTGAAGCCATACCTCCCTCCCCAGCTGATTCCTCCACAACTTCCACTGAGGAGGACAGTGTGGTGGACCAGGAGAGCAGCGCTGGTCCTGAGAAAGCCGACCATCGAAGAGAGCCCTCAGAGAACTCGGAGGCTCCAAAAGAGGCTAAAAGCAGCAAGGTGGACAAGCTGCAGGAGATCTTGCGGCAGCCGCGTCCAGAGGGCAACATGGCGAAGTGCTGCGTGGAGCGGGACAGGCGGAACAAGCACGGTCCCACCTACCGAATGTTCAAGGAGGGAGACGACAGCAAAGAGGTCAGTGATATGATGGGCAGTCATGAGGTCCAGGATTAATGTCCTGTTGTGGCTGAGACCAATCACTATTTAAACTCTACTGCATCTTAGTGAACTCTAACCTCTCTCTCTGCTCCTCTTCCTCAGCAGTTGTTGATGGTGGCGAGGAAGGTGGATCACAGGAACACCTTTGAGATCCAAGTAGGCGAGTCTGTGGATGGTGGGAGTGCTGTGGGTCTACTGAGGTACGTAGAGATTTCTGACCAAAGTCCAGTCCCCCTCTCTCAGTAGGTCAGGATCATGTGTTCTAAAGCTTCTCTGTGTTTCTTACAGGTGCAATAAAAATCGGACGGAGTTCACGCTGTACGGCAACAGAACCAACCCTGGTGTGAGCGATGAAGTTCCTCTAGTGGAGAACCACAATGAGCAGGAGCTCGCAACCATCCGCTACGTAAGTACATGCCGTTACACACACACACACACACTGTACACACACACACACACACACTCGTGCTGGGTTCTGCCCAGTGCCACAAATGACTTGACTCATGCTGTGTGTTCTACTTGCAGGAGAACAGCTTTCTGAGGTGGAAGAAGATCTCAGAGAAGACAACAGTCGTCATTCCCTGCCTGTGCAAGAAGAAGCCTTCAGAGGTAAGACCACCCTGTCTCAGTCACTTCCCGCACTGTAATCAGTATCCCTGCTTATAAATAATAGCTTATTAAGTTATTGGGACTTTGTTCTACTTAGGAGTCATATAGAGTTTTCTTAATATTCCTGTGTTTTTACTGTTAACAGGGAAAACCAGTACAGGAGCCATGTAGCAACAAGATCAGACTGCAGAACAAAGCTCCACGGTGGGACGAGGAGAAAGAGGGATACGTGCTTGACTTCCACGGAAGAGCTAAAAGACCCTCTTCTAAGAACTTTCAGATCTCCTTCCCTAAAAAACGTAAGTTCAAGAGCCTTTACTTGCTTTCTTCTCTATTCTCTCCATCTGTCTCTCTCTCCCACTCTGCCGTAGCTCTGTACTCTCTCTGACTCATGATCGGTCTCTCTGCTTGTGTCTTCACAGAGGACTTGGTCATTATGCAGTTTGGTCGCATGGACGAGGACACCTTCGCCCTGGACTACAGCTCTCCCTTAAGCGCGCTGCAAGCCTTCGCCGTTGGCCTGTCCTGCTTTGAGGCCAAGTAACATCATTCACAGGTTCTTGTCCTGAACAGGAGGTGGCATGAGGAGGACCAGAAAACATCAAACAACAGAAGACTGGACAGGGGTACAGACAGTAGACAGACTTATTTGGTGATCCGGTGACTATAATAATTTATAAGTAGTTCTGACCAGAGGAGGATGGGTCCCCCATGTGAGTCTTGGTTCCTCCCAAGGTTTCTTCCTCCAGCTTTGAGGGAGTTTTTCCTTGCCACTGTCGCCGTTGGCTTGCTCACTAGGGGTTTGATGTTTTACGTTAGACAGTAACAGGGATAAGGATAGGCACCAGATCAGGAATAAGGATCTAAAATTGGGGAGGGAATTGGGGTAAAACTGTAAAGAAAAAGTCTGTTCAACTGTCTGTGAGACCAGCCTGGGCACAGATTTGGGAGCTGGCAAAAGCCCGGTAGGGGCGATCAATGTCACTGACTCCAGGGCCACGGAGTCGCCATGTGAGCAGGAGCTGACACAGGGATTAGGGCACCTTGCATGGACACAGGAGCAGCTGGGACAGGAACAGGAGCCGACGTGGCCAGGTGGTTAGGCCGGAGCAGAGAGGGGAGGAGGGTGGTGGGGTCACCGTAGGGAGCCGTGGCTGTCCGAGGCCCAGCCCGCATGGTTGCCTGGTTGTGCATGTCTTTTGGGACATGCATGTGGGCAGCTGTTTTAGCTCCAGCGCGCCCTCTCGGACACATGCCTGCATCGGAGCTTGGAGCACCAGCAGGGTTGTGTCCTGGCACGCTGTGGCAATGGGCATTGCTGGAGGCAGCCATGAAGTCGCCCTCGATTGCCGCTGTGGCACACGCTTCTGGGTGCCCCCCTCACCCTTGCGAATCTGGCCCAGGGCCAGGAGGGACATAACTGGCACGAAACCAGGTTTGGGGCTAGAAGCCAACAGGCGAGGGTGGTCAGCCATCCACCCTGGCTGGGTTGGACTGGCCTCAGCCACTGGTTATTAGTTATTAGTCTCTCCGAGTCTCTGTCCTCTGCTGCTCCTTTCCATGTGTGTGTGTTTGAGCTGGGGTCTTATAATAAGGGGGCTAGCAGCTCATCCCTAATTCCTTTCACCAGACGGTGATCACTCCGTCACAGGGCAGACTCCAGGGACAAGCAAAAGCTCCATGTTGAAGTTCTCCATCCCACACTCCTGCATACAGGTCATCAGGACTCCAGGACATCTTCTCCACCTCCTAAGTATCAATAAAATGTTTTGTAAGCCATTTCTTAGTGACGGTCATTTTGTTTAACCTCCTGCCTCATGCAGGGGGTCTATCATCAGAGTAACACTGTACACTCATGTAGCACATCACTGTTTTAATGAACTGATCTCAGAACTGTGGTAAAACAGTGTCTCGGGCATCAGGCGGTGTATTCATATCTATTCAGTGTAATAACATTCAGTGAGGGAGCTTATAGAGCTTCAGCTTTCTGCTTCCATTCACCACCACTGTGAAGAATTCAGACTTCAGAGTAATCCCACTCTGAATGACTGTTCACATCTTAATCATTTAATTAATATTTATTTAATGCAGTAAATGTAACTTATGGATGTTAGCAGCATAGTCGGGTACTTCACCCCTGCATAATATAAAACCCCCGACCCTTTATTAGGTGAAAACTCCCTGCTGAATTATAGCTGTTAGGAGTCCAAATCACGGTTAAACAAACAACTAGTTCTAAGACTAACAAACAAAACTAACAGAAACAAACCAAACAGGCCCAGCCAACATACCCTGAACCCACATGAAAACATACACATGCACAAAACCAGGCAAGAGCAGGCCGAAACAAAGAGGTACGTATACACAGACAGACAAGGAGCACCTGGAGCTAACAAGGGGGCGTGGCTAGTACAGAGACACAGGTTGGATCATTGAGGAACAGGCGGGGCTAGAAATGACAAAAACAAACAGAGCCAAGGGCTTGTGAGTAAATGGTGCGGCCAGACAGAAACACAGGTGTGACTATGGTGCTGTCCAAGTCGGAGCTGCCAGGCAAGTTCAAGGCCTGGATGTACCAGCATGGCATTCTACCACTTCTGCTCGTCCCCCTGCTGGTCTATGACATGCCACTGACCACAGTCGAAGGCTTTGAGAGAAAGGTCATCCAACACCTGCGGAGGTGGCTGGGCTCAGTGGCTGGGCCTCAGCAGCATTGCCTTGTATGGGTGGAAGACCAAGCTACAACTCCCCTTCAGAGGAGCCTAAGGTTACCGTGCAGGAGAGGTGCTGTTGTACAGAGACTCAACTGACAACAAAATCACTGTGGCGAGCATTGAAGTGAGGACTAGCAGGAAGTGGGGAGATCAAGAAGTGGAGGATCAGGCAGAAGCTCAGCTTCAGCACAATGTACTGGTGGGAGTAGTGGCATCAGGACGGGCTGGACTTGGTAACAAACTATGACCCTCCTACAACCAATTCCAGGGGAAAGAAAGTCGTTACTTGGCCCAGGAGGAGGTCCGAGCAGGAGTGGAGGAAGTTCGCTCTAGTCCAGTCCATCCAGCCTCTTCTGCTGGGACCTGGCAGAAACACCGGCATGCCCACTGTGCCAGAGAAAAGGATCGCTGGAACACATCTTGAGCTGCTGCCCCAAAGCCCTGAGAGAAGGGTGCTATCATTAACGCCATGACCAGGTGCTGAGGGTCATAGCAGATGTCATCAGCATGGGCATCTACTTCAGGAGGCAGCAACAAACAGCAAAGCACTCCATTACATTTGATAAAGCCGTGGCGAAATAAAAACGATGCCCAGGCCAGGCAGGGGGGTTTCTGACAAAAGCAAGGGACTGTCAGCTGAAGGTGAACCTAGACAGGCAGCTCAAATTTCCTACCACCATCATAGAGACCATGCTCAGGACAGATCTGTTACTGATGTCTGAAACAACAAGACAAGTGGGCCTAATGGAGCTAACGGCTAAAGCTCGGACGGAGGAGGCTTTTGAGAAGAAGAGGGCTCAGTATGAGGAGCTGGTAAGCGAGTACTGAAGCAGGGAATGGAAGACCTGGTGAGACCCTATCGATGTTGGGTGCAGAGGCTTCGTAGGTCAGTTACTCTGCAGGACTCTCAAGAGGTTGGGGATCAGAGGGCTGCACAGTAGAAAAGCCATCGGGAAGATCTCTGATGCTGCAGAGAAAGCATCTCTGGTGGCTGTGGATCAAGCAGGGGGATCTGGACACTGGTTGGGCCGCCTGGGCGAGGGTGTGTGTTGCTGAAAGACCTGAAACACCCAATGACCCCAGGTAACATCACTGATGATGTGTGTAACGTTGTTCTGAGAGGTGTATTAAAAACAGATGGTCGTGTGATTTCACCTGCTTGTTTCATTCAATAATTTCTGCATGATTTGTGTTTGTCTTGAGATGTTTTACTGACAATCATCCAGCATCTCTCTAAATAAGTATCAGTGTTGTCTAAATTAAATATCTTCTTGGAAGCCTGAAGCAAAACAAGTGATTGGTCACTTTTCATTTAAATTGGCCTTTCAGCCAAAATGTCTGAAATCCACAGATTTGGACATGGTGCCAGTGTCTGAAAGCTGTATATTTTCCTTCAAGTTACAGATGAATTTTTAATATTACACCTCACAGTTCTTTACAACTGACCTGAACTTCACCTAGTGATTTTCCAGGATTTTAGGCCCGTCTAAAACCGCCTCCCTTATATTCTCCTTTCTCTTCGTCTCACTTTCCTCTTTATTCCTATTTCTCTCCAACTTGTATTCACTCATTTTTATTTTTATTGTTCTTCTATTTTTACTCCAGGGTTGTTACTTGTTCTTTATTCCTAATCCGACTATTTCTCAAAACCAACTTTCACGCAGTGACTGATATACACACGTCTTCCCGTTAAGAAGATAAGAGCCCAACCTTCATTAATCTCACATGGTGTGATTTAGCTCAGCTTATCGTTACTAATGAGGCTTTCCTACACTTTTACTTCAACCTTCCTTTCCTCTTATTTTCTTATTCTTTTATTTTCTCTGTTTCCTTTATGTTTCTTTATTTCCCCCTTATCTGTTAAACATGTCCATATTCTGAGTCATCGTATATTTCCAGATAAGTTCACATGTCAGCCATGAAGCTGAATACACTACACAAGTAAAGACACGTAAAGAGGACAAGGTGAGGTTCTCTGTTTAGACATCTATAAAAACCTTCATTATTTACTGATTTGTGATATAAATGTAGCTGCCTTTGCTAGATAGAGTCAGCTAGCTAGCTAACATCAGCTAACTTAGCTAGCTAGAAGGCTTGCAGTTGCTCTCTACACAATATATGTTAGACTTGGTGAAAGTGTAACCAAGCGTACAATTCTTTAATCTAAATTAAAATTTAATTAAGTTCAAATGACCACAGAAACATATGACACGCTTGAATTGAAAGGAATTTATTTAGGGTCTGGTAGCAGTGTACTACCTAGGTCCAATAAGTCTAAATGTTACTGGACTGGAGCGTTTCTTTCATCTTATGAAGGATTTGCGTTGAGTTGTACTGACATATTATTTGCAATGACATTCATGAAAAGAAAATATAAAATGTGCACAAATTCACATTTATAAATGTGATCTAAACACATGTGAAATAGGTTGAAATAGGTAAGTAGTTCTGAACCTGAACACTGAACCTTGAGATTTCTCTTGCACAGTCCTTAGAAAATGGTCGCTGGGAATGTCCAAAAAAAAAATAATATGCGAACCGTCCTTGGACTCTGAACGTTGGTGTAAAAAAAATATGTATTTGGGTACCCAATAAAAAAAATTTCAGTGTGTTAAGCGGTGTACTTAAGTGCTCCGATGCAGGCTAAAGACGGTCGTGACCAACATCTCTCTCTCTTTCTCGATCTCTCTCTCTCTCTGTCTCTCTCTCTCTCTGTCTCTCTCTCTCTCTGTCTCTCTCTCTCTCTCTCTCTGTCTCTCTCTCTCTCTCTCTCTCTCTCTCTGTCTCTCTCTTTCTCTCTCTCTCTGTCTCTCTCTCTCTGTCTCTCTCTTTCTCTCTCTCTCTGTCTCTCTCTCTCTCTCTGTCTCTCTCTCTCTCTCTCTCTCTGTCTCTTTCTCTCTCTCTCTCTCTCTCTTTCTCTCTCTCTCTCTCTCTCTGTCTCTCTTTCTCTCTCTCTCTCTCTCTGTCTCTCTCTCTCTGTCTCTCTCTCTCTCTCTCTCTTTCTCTCTCTCTCTCTTTCTCTCTCTCTCTCTCTCTTTCTCTCTCTGTCTCTCTCTCTGTCTCTCTCTCTCTCTCTCTCTCTCTCTCTCTCTCTCTCTCTCTCTCTCCAACGTGCCTCTCGCGCGTTGCTGAAGCCGGTCAAAGTAACATAAGCTGAGCGCCCTGCCAGCCTAGCAGGAGACTCTAGCAGGAGAATCAGTAAACAGAATAAAGGGTATGAAGGTAGCTGGGGCTGGCTGCAGTATATCAAACCTCTCCTTCCCCCTCTCCAAGCTATCTGAGCCTCGTGCTCTCCTGTCTATGCTTTTCAACATAAACTTGCCGTTTTTGCCATAAATCAGCTGCTATTGCGGGAAATAGCTTCGACAGATTGCCGAAAACTGCCGCGGTTTTCTTAAAGGGGCAGCACCCATTTAAGGGCTACCATTCAACTAAAAGGGCTTTATTATAGCTGGGTTACAGGAGCACTTACACACCTCTTAAATCCAGTATTATTTATTTTTATATACAAATTGAACAAATCAAACATAGAAATCTCCTGAAACAGACAGTATATAAGAGCTAATAGGTTTTATAAAGGCCACGATCTGACAAATTTAATTAACCCATAATATGACATGATGATACAGTGGCACAGGAGTGCTCCCATAATGCTTTGGGGTTCATTTAGGATTTGTAGTTAGTTATAATATTAAAAAATAATAATTTTATATATAATATTATAAATAATTTTCTGTAAGAGAGAATTACATAGATAAATTCAGTTGTAGCGTCTCTTCTAGTGTAGCCGTTTCTCTTTATTGGACATGTGGACAGTGTTTAAAGGGGTCAGCTGTGCTTGTTTCCACTGTATTTTCCCAATCAGGGAATTCCAGTAGTGATATTCCATATTTTCAGTGAAATAATAATCATATAATAATATAATAAATGTATTATAATGTATTATATTATAATAAATATATAATAATAATAATAAATAAATGTATTATTAGAGACTCATTCTGGGTCGCTGTTCAGACGCTGTCCTGTAATTCAGTTCAGACTGGGAGGAATTTGCAGTTTGAGGCAGTGGGTGATGTCATAATGGCCTGGAATGGGGGCGGAGCCAACAGAATCATTTCCATGGCGACGGGCTGGTTCCAAGTATAAGAAGCAGGTGCTTGGAACTAGGGGCCTCATTCAGCAGTGTGTCCCCAGGAGGAAAGGTGAGGCTCACAGCTGGATTGCTCCAGATGCAGTGGGTACGAGAGCTGCAGTGTTTCTGGAGCAACTTCTGCTCCAAATTCTTCAGCTGCCGCGATGACAGCCGAGCCCTGGAGCGGCAGAGGGAGGAGGAGTGGTTCCACCGGCTTCAGACGGAGAGGAGGAAGTCTGAGAGGAAGCTGAAGCTGCTGAAGAGGAAGCTGAAGAAGATGGAGGCGGAGGAGAGGAGCTTGGACATGAGGAGGAGGCAGCGAGAGAGGGAGAGAGAGATGCAGGAGAGGAGAGAAAAGGATTGGTGGAGCAGCTGGAAGGAACTGAGAAGGGAGGAGGAGCAGGAGCTGAAGAGCAAGTCCAACGTGGAGAGAGAGAGCCTGCTCCTCCTTCAGCAGATCCAGAGAGAGAGAGAGGAGGAGCAGCTGGAGTGGAGAGAGAGAGAGGAGATCCTGAGGAGGCAGCTGAAGGAGATGAAGGAGAGAGTGGTGCAGATGGAGCGTTGGAGTGAGGACGAGAGGAGGTGTGAGGACCGGTTGGAGAGGAAGAGAGAGAAGGAGGTAAGAAAGAGGGAGATTAGGAAACAGATGATGGAGGAACAGAGGGAGGAGAAGAAGAAGGAGGAGGAGCTTCAGCTTCAGTCTGAGAGAGAACGAGCCCTGGAGAAGAAGCTGGAAAGAGAGCTGAAGGAGAAAGAAGAGGAGGTGGAGAGGGAGAAGAGGAGGATGGAGGAGAAGGAGATGGAGATGCAGAGAAAGCTGGAGGAGATGAAGCAAGAGATGGAGAGAGAGCAGGAGGTAAGGAAGAGAGAGATGGAGAAAGAGGAGGAGAGAAAGATGGAGATGGAGCGAGAGGAAGAGAGAAAGATGGAGATGGAGCGAGAGCAGGTAAGAAAGAGAGAGGAGGAGAGAAAGAGGGAGATGGAGAGAGAGATGGTAAAGATGCAGGAGGAGAAGCTGCATCAGAGGCGGCTGAAGATGGAGAGAAGGAGAGAAGAGAAAATCAGGGCTGAGAGAGAGCGAGCCCTGGAGCAGAAGATGGTAAGAGAGCTGAAGGAGAAAGAAGAGGAGAGGAGGAGGATGGAGGAGAAGGAGATGGAGAGAAAGCTGGAGGAGATGAAGAAAGAGATTGAGAGAGAACAGGAGGTAAGAAGGAGAGAGGTAGAGAGAGAGGAGGAGAGAAATAGAGAGATGGAGAGAGAGGAGGAGGTGAGACAGAGAGAGGTAGAGAGAGAGGAGGAGAGAAAGAAAGAGATGGAGAGAGAGGAGGAGGTGAGACAGAGAGAGGTAGAGAGAGAGGAGGAGAGAAAGAGAGAGATGGAGAGAGAGGAGGAGGTGAGACAGAGAGAGGTAGAGAGAGAGCAGGAGAGAAAAAAAGAGATGGAGAGAGAGGAGGAGGTGAGACAGAGAGAGGTAGAGAGAGAGGAGGAGAGAAAGAGAGAGATGGAGAGAGAGGAGGAGGTGAGACAGAGAGAGGTAGAGAGACAGCAAGAGGCCCAGAAGATCCAGGAGGCCAGGCAGGAGCACATACAGAAAGTGAGGCAGCGGAAGAGGGAGCTGCTGAAGAAGATGTTCGCTCCAGGAGAGCGTCTCTTCAGAGCGGCGGAGGAGGGAGCTCGTCGCAGGGGCTTCAGAAGGAACAGGAAAACCGGGTTCTCATCTCAGGAAAAGAAGGAGGAGAACCCTGAGCTGGAGAAAGAGCAGGACAAGCCAGTCTCTTCCAGTGGAGGACCCCGGTTCATCAGCGTCAAGCCCCTCAACACAATCCCAGAGCCTGAGGAGGAGCCTGAAGCCATACCTCCCTCTCCAGCTGATTCCTCCACAACTTCCACTGAGGAGGACAGTGTGGTGGACCAGGAGAGCAGCGCTGGTCCTGAGAAAGCCGACCATCGAAGAGAGCCCTCAGAGAATTCGGAGGCTCCAAAAGAGGCTAAAAGCAGCAAGGTGGACAAGCTGCAGGAGATCTTGCGGCAGCCGCGTCCAGAGGGCAACATGGCGAAGTGTTGCGTGGAGCGGGACAGGCGGAACAAGGGCGGTCCCACCTACCGAATGTTCAAAGAGGGAGACGACAGCAAAGAGGTCAGTGATATGATGGGCAGTCATGAGGTCCAGGATTAACGTCCTGTTGTGGCCGAGACCAATCACTATTTAAACTCTACTGCATCTTAGTGAACTCTAACCTCTCTCTCTGCTCCTCTTCCTCAGCAGTTGTTGATGGTGGCGAGGAAGGTGGATCACAGGAACACCTTTGAGATCCAAGTAGGCGAGTCTGTGGATGGTGGGAGTGCTGTGGGTCTACTGAGGTACGTAGAGATTTCTGACCAAAGTCCAGTCCCCCTCTCTCAGTAGGTCAGGATCATGTGTTCTAAAGATTCTCTGTGTTTCTTACAGGTGCAATAAAAACCGGACGGAGTTCACGCTGTACGGCAACAGAACCAACCCTGGTGTGAGCGATGAAGTTCCTCTAGTGGAGAACCACAATGAGCAGGAGCTCGCAACCATCCGCTACGTGAGTACATGCCGTCACACACACACACACACACACACACACACTGTACACACACACACACACTCGTGCTGGGTTCTGCCCAGTGCCACAGATGACTTGACTCATGCTGTGTGTTCTACTTGCAGGAGAACAGCTTTCTGAGGTGGAAGAAGATCTCAGAGAAGACAACAGTCGTCCTTCCCTGCCTGTGCAAGAAGAAGCCTTCAGAGGTAAGACCACCCTGTCTCAGTCACTTCCCGTACTGTAATCAGTATCACTGCTTATAAATAATAGCTTATTAAATTATTGGGACTTTGTTCTACTTAGGAGTCATATAGAGAGTTTTCTTAATATTCCTGTATTTTTACTGTTAACAGGGAAAACCAGTACAGGAGCCATGTAGCAACAAGATCAGACTGCAGAACAAAGCTCCACGGTGGGACGAGGAGAAAGAGGGATACGTGCTTGACTTCCACGGAAGAGCTAAAAGACCCTCTTCTAAGAACTTTCAGCTCTCCTTCCCTAAAAAACGTAAGTTCAACAGCCTTTACTTGCTTTCTTCTCTATTCTCTCCATCTGTCTCTCTCTCCCACTCTGCCGTAGCTCTGTACTCTCTCTGACTCATGATCGGTCTCTCTGCTTGTGTCTCCACAGAGGACTTGGTCATTATGCAGTTTGGTCGCATGGACGAGGACTCCTTCGCCCTGGACTACAGCTCCCCCTTAAGCGCGCTGCAAGCCTTCGCCGTTGGCCTGTCCTGCTTTGAGGCCAAGTAACATCATTCACAGGTTCTTGTCCTGAACAGGAGGTGGCATGAGGAGGACCAGAAAACACCAAACAACAGAAGACTAGACAGGGGTACAGACAGTAGACAGACTTCTTTGGTGATCCGGTGACTATAATAATTTATAAGTAGTTCTGACCAGAGGAGGATGGGTCCCCCATGTGAGTCTTGGTTCCTCCCAAGGTTTCTTCCTCCAGCTTTGAGGGAGTTTTTCCTTGCCACTGTCGCCGTTGGCTTGCTCACTAGGGGTTTTTAGGTTTTACGTTAGACAGTAACAGGGATAAGGATAGGCACCAGATCAGGAATAAGGATCTAAAATTGGGGAGGGAATTGGGGTAAAACTGTAAAGAAAAAGTCTGTTCAACTGTCTGTGAGACCAGCCTGGGCACAGATTTGGGAGCTGGCAAAAGCCCGGTAGGGGCGATCAATGTCACTGACTCCAGGGCCACGGAGCGGCCATGTGAGCAGGAGCTGACACAGGGATTATGGCACCTTGCATGGACACAGGAGCAGCTGGGACAGGAACAGGAGCCGACGTGGCCAGGTGGTTAGGCAGGAGCAGAGAGGGGAGGAGGGTGGTGGGGTCACCGTAGGGAGCCGTGGCTGTCCGAGGCCCAGCCCGCATGGTTGCCTGGTTGTGCATGTCTTTTGGGACATGCATGTGGGCAGCTGTTTGTAGCTCCAGCGCGCCCTCTCGGACACATGCCTGCATCGGAGCTTGGAGCACCAGCAGGGTTGTGTCCTGGCACGCTGTGGCAATGGGCATTGCTGGAGGCAGCCATGAAGTCGCCCTCGATTGCCGCTGTGGCACACGCTTCTGGGTGCCCCCCTCACCCTTGCGAATCTGGCCCAGGGCCAGGAGGGACATAACTGGCACGAAACCAGGTTTGGGGCTAGAAGCCAACAGGCGAGGGTGGTCAGCCATCCACCCTGGCTGGGTTGGACTGGCCTCAGCCACTGGTTATTAGTTATTAGTCTCTCCGAGTCTCTGTCCTCTGCTGCTCCTTTCCGTGTGTGTGTGTGTGTTTGAGCTGGGGTCTTATAATAAGGGGGCTAGCAGCTCATCCCTAATTCCTTTCACCAGACGGTGATCACTCCGTCACAGGGCAGACTCCAGGGACAAGCAAAAGCTCCATGTTGAAGTTCTCCATCCCACACTCCTGCATACAGGTCATCAGGACTCCAGGACATCTTCTCCACCTCCTAAGTATCAATAAAATGTTTTGTAAGCCATTTCTTAATGACGGTCATTTTGTTTATCCTCCTGCCTCATGCAGGGGGTCTATCATCAGAGTAACACTGTACACTCATGTAGCACATCACCGTTTTAATGAACTGATCTCAGAACTGTGGTAAAACAGTGTCTCGGGCATCAGGCGGTGTATTCATAACCATTCAGTGTAATAACATTCAGTGAGGGAGCTTATAGAGCTTCAGCTTTCTGCTTCCATTCACCACCACTGTGAAGAATTCAGACTTCAGAGTAATCCCACTCTGAATGACTGTTCACATCTTAATAATTTAATTAATATCCAATTAATGCAGTAAATGTAACTTATGGATGTCAGCAGCATAGTCGGGTACTTCACCCCTGCATAATATAAAACCCCCGACCCTTTATTAGGTGAAAACTCCCTGCTGAATTAAAGCTGTTAGGAGTCCAAATCACGGTTAAACAAACAACTAGTTCTAAGACTAACAAACAAAACTAACAGAAACAAACCAAACAGGCCCAGCCAACATACCCTGAACCCACATGAAAACATACACATGCACAAAACCAGACAAGAGCAGGCCGAAACAAAGAGGTACGTACACACAGACAGACTAGGAGCACCTGGAGCTAACAAGGGGGCGTGGCTAGTACAGAGACACAGGTTGGAACATTGAGGAACAGGCGGGGCTAGAAATGACAAAAACAAACAGAGCCAAGAGCTTGTGAGTAAATGGTGCGGCCAGACAGAAACACAGGTGTGACTATGGTGCTGTCCAAGTCGGAGCTGCCAGGCAAGTTCAAGGCCTGGATGTACCAGCATGGCATTCTACCACTTCTGCTCGTCCCCCTGCTGGTCTATGACATGCCACTGACCACCGTCGAAGGCTTTGAGAGAAAGGTCACCCAACACCTGCGGAGGTGGCTGGGCTCAGTGGCTGGGCCTCAGCAGCATTGCCTTGTATGGGTGGAAGACCAAGCTACAACTCCCCTTCAGAGGAGCCTAAGGTTACCGTGCAGGAGAGGTGCTGTTGTACAGAGACTCAACTGACAACAAAATCACTGTGGAGAGCATTGAAGTGAGGACTGGCAGGAAGTGGGGAGCTCAAGAAGTGCAGGATCAGGCAGAAACTCAGCTTCAGCACAATGTACTGGTGGGAGTAGTGGCATCAGGACGGGCTGGGCTTGGTAACAAACTATGACCCTCCTACAACCAAGTCCAGGGGAAAGAAAGTCGTTACTTGGCCCAGGAGGAGGTCCGAGCAGGAGTGGAGGAAGTTCGCTCTAGTCCAGTCCATCCAGCCTCTTCTGCTGGGACCTGGCAGAAACTCCGGCATGCCCACTGTGCCAGAGAAAAGGATCGCTGGAACACATCTTGAGCTGCTGCCCCAAAGCCCTGAGAGAAGGGTGCTATCATTAACGCCATGACCAGGTGCTGAGGGTCATAGCAGATGTCATCAGCATGGGCATCTTCCTCAGGAGGCAGCAACAAACAGCAAAGCACTCCATTACATTTGATAAAGCCGTGGCGAAATAAAAACGATGCCCAGGCCAGGCAGGGGGGTTTCTGACAACAGCAAGGGACTGACAGCTGAAGGTGAACCTAGACAGGCAGCTCAAATTTCCTACCACCATCGTAGAGACCATGCTCAGGACAGATCTGTTACTGATGTCTGAAGACAAGACAAGTGGGCCTAATGGAGCTAACGGCTAAAGCTCGGACGGAGGAGGCTTTTGAGAAGAAGAGGGCTCAGTATGAGGAGCTGGTAAGACCTGGTGAGACCCTATCGATGTTGGGTGCAGAGGCTTCGTAGAGCAGTTTCTCTGCAGGACTCTCAAGAGGTTGGGAATCAGAGGGCTGCACAGTAGAAAAGCCATCGGGAAGATCTCTGATGCTGCAGAGAAAGCATCTCTGGTGGCTGTGGATCAAGCAGGGGGATCTGGACACTGGTTGGGCCGCCTGGGCGAGGGTGTGTGTTGCTGAAAGACCTGAAACACCCAATGACCCCAGGTAACATCACTGATGATGTGTGTAACGTTGTTCTGAGAGGTGTATTAAAAACAGATGGTCGTGTGATTTCACCTGCTTGTTTCATTAAATAATTTCTGCATGATTTGTGTTTGTCTTGAGATGTTTTACTGACAATCATCCAGCATCTCTCTAAATAAGTATCAGTGTTGTCTAAATTAAATATCTTCTTGGAAGCCTGAAGCAAAACAAGTGATTGGTCACTTTTCATTTAAATTGGCCTTTCAGCCAAAATGTCTGAAATCCACAGATTTGGACATGGTGCCAGTGTCTGAAAGCTGTATATTTTCCTTCAAGTTACAGATGAATTTTTAATATTACACCTCACAGTTCTTTACAACTGACCTGAACTTCACCTAGTGATTTTCCAGGATTTTAGGCCCGTCTAAAACCGCCTCCCTTATATTCTCCTTTCTCTTCGTCTCACTTTCCTCTTTATTCCTATTTCTCTCCAACTTGTATTCACTCATTTTTATTTTTATTGTTCTTCTATTTTTACTCCAGGGTTGTTACTTGTTCTCTATTCCTAATCCGACTATTTCTCAAAACCAACTTTCACGCAGTGACTGATATACACACGTCTTCCCGTTAAGAAGATAAGAGCCCAACCTTCATTAATCTCACATGGTGTGATTTAGCTCAGCTTATCGTTACTAATGAGGCTTTCCTACACTTTTACTTCAACCTTCCTTTCCTCTTATTTTCTTATTCTTTTATTTTCTCTGTTTCCTTTATGTTTCTTTATTCCCCCTTATCTGTTAAACATGTCCATATTCTGAGTCATCGTATATTTCCAGATAAGTTCACATGTCAGCCATGAAGCTGAATACACTACACAAGTAAAGACACGTAAAGAGGACAAGGTGAGGTTCTCTGTTTAGACATCTATAAAAACCTTCATTATTTACTGATTTGTGATATAAATGTAGCTGCCTTTGCTAGATAGAGTCAGCTAGCTAGCTAACATCAGCTAACTTAGCTAGCTAGAAGGCTTGCAGTTGCTCTCTACACAATATATGTTAGACTTGGTGAAAGCAGATTAAACAGTAGAGCCAAAAAGCTTTTTGCTCCAAAAAGAAACTTTCTGCTTTGTGTATTTCTCTTCACAGTTAGCTAGCTACATAGCTAATTAGCTGATAGCTAATGTTAGTTAGCTATTATAACACTCCACAATAAAAAGTAGCATTAAAGATACTAGCTAGCTACTCAGCAAGATAGCTTACAGCAATTTACTGATTTAAAACTCTGTTTTACATTAAAATGTATCCATAACTTTTAGTTTTTATTTAGCTAGCAAATATGTCCCACCGTTTGCTAACTAACACTTTACCAGCAGTTTGTTAGCTAGCTATGTTAGCTGTGTAGCTAATGATATGTGTTGGTTGCTTAAACTACAGAGGTAACTTAGTAATAATAATAATAATAATAATAATGTAAAAATAAGTGCATAGATGTACAGAGCATTTCCATTTGCAACATTAAAAACCCTGTGCAGTGAAATGCAGTGCAGGTGTTGTGGATCGCTGCTGAAGATAAATGTGTTCTGCAGTAAAGAAGGTTTAGCTTTGACACTTTTTCCTCATGTTATTTATTCAGTAATTTGTTATTTGTCATTTGTACATCGCATTTCACATTTCACCACTAGGACTGCTTTCAAATCTGGCACCGAATCTCCTCCTTAAAACTGATCTTGAGCCATTTTTTCTTTATTGCAGATCGACATGAGTGTGATTTCTGTCCTGACGGATGAAGAGTTTGGAGAAAACGTCCCCAGATATGGAGATCGTAGTGCAGTGAGAGCTTGTTCCCTCAGAAAATGTCCACTTGCAGTTCCACTGAACTTCTCAAAGATAGAAATCTCCTGAAACAGACAGTATATACAGCTGAACCAGAAGTTTACATTCACTATAGAAAAAGACACATATGCATTTTTTTCCTCACTGTCTGACATGAAATCAGAATAAACTTTTAGTGTTTTAGGTCAATTAGGATTAAAATTATTTCTATTTGCTAAATGACAGAATAATGAGAAATTTTAATACTTTCTTTAAAGTAAAAGTTTAAATACATTAAGATTACTATGCCTTCTGACAGCCTAAATGATGATGTCATGTCTTCTGATAGGATTATTGGCAACATCTGAGTTAATTAGAGACACACCTGTGGAGGTATTTTAAGGCACACCTGAAACTCACTGCTTCTTTGTGTGACATCATGAGAAAGTGTAAAGAAATCAGCCAAGAGATCAGGAAGAGAATTGTGGACCTGCACAAGTCTGGCTCATCCTTGGGTGAAATTTCCAGAAGCCTGAAGGTTCCTCGTTCATCTGTACAAACAATTATATGCAACTACAAACAAGATGGGAGTGTCCAGCCATCATACCGCTGAGGAAGGAGGCAGGCTCTGTGTCCCAGAGATGAACGACGTGCTTTGGTCCAAAATGTGTCCAAATCAACCCAAGAACAAAAGCTAAAGACCTTGTGGAGATGCTGGCTGAAGCTGGTAAGAGTGTGTCATTATCCCCAGTGAAACGAGTCCTGTATCCACATGGGCTAAAAGGCCACTCTGCCAGGAAGAAGCCATTACTCCAAAAGAAACAGAAAAAAGACAGATTAATGTTTGCAAATGCACACAGGGACAAAGACCTTCATTTTTGGAGACATGTCCTGTGGTCTGACGAAACTCAAACTGAACTGTTTGGCCATAATGAGCATCGTTATGTTTGGAGGAAAAAGGGGGAAGCTTGCAAGCCTGAGAACACCATTCCAACTGTGAAACATGGGGGTGGCAGCATCATGCAACATCTCAAGACATCAGCCAGGAAGTGAAAGCTTGGGTGCAAAAGGGTCTTCCAAATGGACAATGACCCAAAGCAGACTGCCAAACTGCTTACAAAGTGGCTTAAGGACAAAGTCAATGTTTTGGAGTGGCCATCACAAAGCCCTGATCTCAGTCCTATTGAAAATGTACGAGCAGAGCTGAAAAGGCATGTGCGAGCAAGGCGGCCTACAAACATGGCTCAGTTACACCAGTTCTGTCAGGAGGAATGGGACAAAATTCCTGCCAACGATTGTGAGAAGCTTGTGGAAGGATATCCAAAACGTTTAACCTAAGTCATACAGTTTAAGAGCAATGATACCAAATACTAATGAAATGTATTTAAACTTTTACTTTGAAGAAAGTAATAAAAATTGCCTGAAAAATTCCCTCTCATTATTCTGGCATTTAGCAAATAGAAATAATTTAGGTAATCCTAATTGACCTAAAACAGGAAAAGTTTATTCTGATTTCATGTCAGACAGTGAGAAAAAAATGCATATGTGTTTTTTTATATAGTGAATGTAAACTTCTGGTTCAACTGTAAGAGCTAATAGATTTCATAAAGGCCACGATCTGATAAATTTAATTAACCCACAATAAGACATGATGATACAGTGGCACAGGAGTGCTCCCCTAATGCTTTGGGGTTCATTTAGAATTTGTAGTTAGTTATAATATTAAAAAATAATAATTTAATATATAATATTGTAAATAATTTTCTGTAAGAGAGAATTACATAGATAAATTCAGTTGTAGCGTCTCTTCTAGTGTAGCCGTTTCTCTTTATTGGACATGTGGACAGTGTTTAAAGGGGTCAGCTGTGCTTGTTTCCACTGTATTTTCCCAATCAGGGAATTCCAGTAGTGATATTCCATATTTTCAGTGAAATAATAATCATATAATAATATAATAAATGTGTTATAATGTATTATATTATAATAAATATATAATAATAATAATAAATAAATGTATTATTAGAGACTCATTCTGGGTCGCTGTTCAGACGCTGTCCTGTAATTCAGTTCAGACTGGGAGGAATTTGCAGTTTGAGGCAGTGGGTGATGTCATAATGGCCTGGAATGGGGGCGGAGCCAATAGAAGCATTTCCATGGCAACGGGCAGGTTCCAAGTATAAGAAGCAGGTGCTTGGAACTAGGGGCCTCATTCAGCAGTGTGTCCCCAGGAGGAAAGGTGAGGCTCACAGCTGGATTGCTCCAGATGCAGTGGGTACGAGAGCTGCAGTGTTTCTGGAGCAACTTCTGCTCCAAATTCTTCAGCTGCCGCGATGACAGCCGAGCCCTGGAGCGGCAGAGGGAGGACGAGTGGTTCCACCGGCTTCAGACGGAGAGGAGGAAGTCTGAGAGGAAGCTGAAGCTGCTGAAGAGGAAGCTGAAGAAGATGGAGGCGGAGGAGAGGAGCTTGGACATGAGGAGGAGGCAGCGAGAGTGGGAGAGAGAGATGCAGGAGAGGAGAGAAAAGGATTGGTGGAGCAACTGGAAGGAACTGAGAAGGGAGGAGGAGCAGGAGCTGAAGAGCACGTCCAACGTGGAGAGAGAGAGCCTGCTCCTCCTTCAGCAGATCCAGAAAGAGAGAGAGGAGGAGCAGCTGGAGTGGAGAGAGAGAGAGGAGATCCTGAGGAGGCAGCTGAGGGAGATGAAGGAGAAAGTGGTGCAGATGGAGCGTTGGAGTGAGGACGAGAGGAGGTGTGAGGACCGGTTGGAGAGGAAGAGAGAGAAGGAGGTAAGAAAGAGGGAGATTAGGAAACAGATGATGGAGGAACGAGAGGAGGAACAGAGGGAGGAGAAGAAGAAGAAGGAGGAGCTTCAGCTTCAGGCTGAGAGAGAGCGAGCCCTGGAGAAGAAGCTGGAAAGAGAGCTGAAGGAGAAAGAAGAGGAGGTGGAGAGGGAGAAGAGGAGGATGGAGGAGAAGGACATGCAGAGAAAGCTGGAGGAGATGAAGCAAGAGATGGAGAGAGAGCAGGAGGTAAGCAAGAGGGAGATGGAGAAAGAGCAGGAGGTAAGAAAGAGAGAGATGGAGCGAAAGATAGAGGTTAGAAAAAGAGAGATGGAGAGAAAGATGGAGATGGAGCGAGAGCAGGTAAGAAAGAGAGAGGAGGAAAGAAAGAGGGAGATGGAGAGAGAGATGGTAAAGCTGCAGGAGGAGAAGCTGCATCAGAGGCGGCTGAAGATGGAGAGAAGGAGAGAGGAGAAAATCAGGGCTGAGAGAGAGCGAGCCCTGGAGCAGAAGATGGTAAGAGAGCTGAAGGAGAAAGAAGAGGAGATGGAGAGAGAGAGGAGGAGGATGGAGGAGAAGGAGAAGGAGATGGAGAGAAAGCTGGAGGAGATGAAGAAAGAGATTGAGAGAGAACAGGAGTTAAGAAAGATGGAGGAGAGAAAAAGGGAGATGGAGAGAGAGGAGGAGGTGAGACAGAGAGAGGTAGAGAGAGAGGAGAGAAAGAGAGAGATGGAGAGAGAGGAGGAGGTGAGACAGAAAGAGGTAGAGAGAGAGGAGGAGAGAAAGAGGGAGATGGAGAGAGAGGAGGAGAGACAGAGAGAGGTAGAGAGAGAGGAGGTGAGACAGAGAGAGGTAGAGAGAGAGGAGGAGAGAAAGAGAGAGATAGAGAGAGAGGAGGAGGTGAGACAGAGAGAGGTAGAGAGACAGCAAGAGACCCAGAAGATCCAGGAGGCCAGGCAGGAGCACATACAGAAAGCGAGGCAGCGGAAGAGGGAGCTGCTGAAGAAGATGTTCGCTCCAGGAGAGCGTCTCTTCAGAGCGGCGGAGGAGGGAGCTCGTCGCAGGGGCTTCAGAGGGAACGGGAAAACCGGGTTCTCATCTCAGGAAAAGAAGGAGGAGAACCCTGAGCTGGAGAAAGAGCAGGACAAGACAGTCTCTTCCAGTGGAGGACCCCGGTTCATCAGCGTCAAGCCCCTCAACACAATCCCAGAGCCTGAGGAGGAGCCTGAAGCCATACCTCCCTCTCCAGCTGATTCCTCCACAACTTCCACTGAGGAGGACAGTGTGGTGGACCAGGAGAGCAGCGCTGGTCCTGAGGAAGCCGACCATCGAAGAGAGCCCTCAGAGAACTCGGAGGCTCCAAAAGAGGCTAAAAGCAGCAAGGTGGACAAGCTGCAGGAGATCTTGCGGCAGCCGCGTCCAGAGGGCAACATGGCGAAGTGCTGCGTGGAGCGGGACAGGCGGAACAAGGACGGTCCCACCTACCGAATGTTCAAGGAGGGAGACGACAGCAAAGAGGTCAGTGATATGCTGGGCAGTCATGAGGTCCAGGATTAACGTCCTGTTGTGGCCGAGACCAATCACTATTTAAACTCTACAGCATCTTAGTGAACTCTAACCTCTCTCTCTGCTCCTCTTCCTCAGCAGTTGTTGATGGTGGCGAGAAAGGTGGATCACAGGAACACCTTTGAGATCCAAGTAGGCGAGTCTGTGGATGGTGGGAGTGCTGTGGGTCTACTGAGGTACGTAGAGATTTCTGACCAAAGTCCAGTCCCCCTCTCTCAGCAGGTCAAGATCATGTGTTCTAAAGCTTCTCTGTGTTTCTTACAGGTGCAATAAAAATCGGACGGAGTTCACACTGTACGGCAACAGAACCAACCCTGGTGTGAACGATGAAGTTCCTCTAGTGGAGAACCACAATGAGCAGGAGCTCGCAACCATCCGCTACGTAAGTACATGCCGTCACACACACACACTGTACACACACACACACACACTCGTACTGGGTTCTGCCCAGTGCCACAAATGACTTGACTCATGCTGTGTGTTCTACTTGCAGGAGAACAGCTTTCTGAGGTGGAAGAAGATCTCAGAGAAGACAACAGTCGTCCTTCCCTGCCTGTGCAAGAAGGAGCCTTCAGAGGTAAGACCGCCCTGTCTCAGTCACTTCCCGTACTGTAATCAGTATCCCTGCTTATAAATAATAGCTTATTAAATGATTGGGACTTTGTTCTACTTAGGAGTCATATAGAGAGTTTTCTTAATATTCCTGTGTTTTTACTGTTAACAGGGAAAACCAGTACAGGAGCCATGTAGCAACAAGATCAGACTGCAGAACAAAGCTCCACGGTGGGACGAGGAGAAAGAGGGATACGTGCTTGACTTCCACGGAAGAGCTAAAAGACCCTCTTCTAAGAACTTTCAGCTCTCCTTCCCTAAAAAACGTAAGTTCAACAGCCTTTACTTGCTTTCTTCTCTATTCTCTCCATCGGTCTCTCTCTCCCACTCTGCCGTAGCTCTGTACTCTCTCTGACTCATGATCGGTCTCTCTGCTTGTGTCTCCACAGAGGACTTGGTCATTATGCAGTTTGGTCGCATGGACGAGGACTCCTTCGCCCTGGACTACAGCTCCCCCTTAAGCGCGCTGCAAGCCTTCGCCGTTGGCCTGTCCTGCTTTGAGGCCAAGTAACATCATTCACAGGTTCTTGTCCTGAACAGGAGGTGGCATGAGGAGGACCAGAAAACATCAAACAACAGAAGACTGGACAGGGGTACAGACAGTAGACAGACTTATTTGGTGATCCGGTGACTATAATAATTTATAAGTAGTTCTGACCAGAGGAGGATGGGTCCCCCATGTGAGTCTTGGTTCCTCCCAAGGTTTCTTCCTCCAGCTTTGAGGGAGTTTTTCCTTGCCACTGTCGCCGTTGGCTTGCTCACTAGGGGTTTGATGTTTTACGTTAGACAGTAACAGGGATAAGGATAGGCACCAGATCAGGAATAAGGATCTAAAATTGGGGAGGGAATTGGGCAAAACTGTAAAGAAAAAGTCTGTTCAACTGTCTGTGAGACCAGCCTGGGCACAGATTTGGGAGCTGGCAAAAGCCCGGTAGGGGCGATCCATGTCACTGACTCCAGGGCCACGGAGTCGCCATGTGAGCAGGAGCTGACACAGGGATTAGGGCACCTTGCATGGAGACAGGAGCAGCTGGGACAGGAACAGGAGCCGACGTGGTCAGGTGGTTAGGCCGGAGCAGAGAGGGGAGGAGGGTGGTGGGGTCACCGTAGGGAGCCGTGGCTGTCCGAGGCCCAGCCCGCATGGTTGCCTGGTTGTGCATGTCTTTTGGGACATGCATGTGGGCAGCTGTTTGTAGCTCCAGCGCGCCCTCTCGGACACATGCCTGCATCGGAGCTTGGAGCACCAGCAGGGTTGTGTCCTGGCACGCTGTGGCAATGGGCATTGCTGGAGGCAGCCATGAAGTCGCCCTCGATAGCCGCTGTGGCACACGCTTCTGGGTGACCCCCTCACCCCTGCAAATCTGGCCCAGGGCCAGGAGGGACATAACTGGCACGAGACCAGGTTTGGGGCTAGAAGCCAACAGGCGAGGGTGGTCAGCCATCCACCCTGGCTGGGTTGGACTGGCCTCAGCCACTGGTTATTAGTTATTAGTCTCTCCGAGTCTCTGTCCTCTGCTGCTCCTTTCCGTGTGTGTGTGTGTTTGAGCTGTGGTCTTATAATAAGGGGGCTAGCAGCTCATCCCTAATTCCTTTCACTGGACGGTGATTGCTCCGTCACAGGGCAGACTCCAGGGACAAGCAAAAGCTCCATGTTGAAGTTCTCCATCCCACACTCCTGCATACAGGTCATCAGGACTCCAGGACATCTTCTCCACCTCCTAAGTATCAATAAAATGTTTTGTAAGCCATTTCTTAGTGACGGTCATTTTGTTTATCCTCCTGCCTCATGCAGGGGGTCTATCATCAGAGTAACACTGTACACTCATGTAGCACATCACCGTTTTAATGAACTGATCTCAGAACTGTGGTAAAACAGTGTCTCGGGCATCAGGCGGTGTATTCATAACCATTCAGTGTAATAACATTCAGTGAGGGAGCTTATAGAGCTTCAGCTTTCTGCTTCCATTCACCACCACTGTGAAGAATTCAGACTTCAGAGTAATCCCACTCTGAATGACTGTTCACATCTTAATCATTTAATTAATATTCAATTAATGCAGTAAATGTAACTTATGGATGTTAGCAGCATAGTCGGGTACTTCACCCCTGCATAATATAAAACCCCCGACCCTTTATTAGGTGAAAACTCCCTGCTGAATTATAGCTGTTAGGAGTCCAAATCACGGTTAAACAAACAACTAGTTCTAAGACTAACAAACAAAACTAACAGAAACAAACCAAACAGGCCCAGCCAACATACCCTGAACCCACATGAAAACATACACATGCCCAAAACCAGACAAGAGCAGGCCGAAACAAAGAGGTACGTATACACAGACAGACAAGGAGCACCTGGAGCTAACAAGGGGGCGTGGCTAGTACAGAGACACAGGTTGGATCATTGAGGAACAGGCGGGGCTAGAAATGACAAAAACAAACAGAGCCAAGGGCTTGTGAGTAAATGGTGCGGCCAGACAGAAACACAGGTGTGACTGAGGTGCTGTCCGAGGGGCCAGCTTGGCACAGTTCTGGGGATCGACCGTGGTACACGATCCAAGGTGGATGAGACCGCCGGCACAGGAGCAGAGGACTGTGGAGCCGGCACTGGAGCTGAGGCGTCAGGTGCCTCTGGCAGTGGAATGGAGGTGGCGGGCCCGGCTGGCACTGGAATTATTAATGTAATATTTAAAGGAAATTTGATGGTGACCAACATCAGTACTCGGATGCAGACGGATTCTTCAAGGCCTGCAACGTCTCTTCACTTGGGCCCCGATGGTCCCGATCTCTGGTACTGAAGAGGGAGAAGGTCACTCACAATTTCCACTTCTCCCTTGGAGGTGTCCAGATCCCATCCGTCAGTGAAAAGTCTGTTAAAAAGTGGTAAGGTTTTTGGCTGCACCCTGAGGGACACTGCTGCACTCCAAGCAACTGGCAGAGAGCTGGGATGTTGGCTAACAGCAGTGGACAAGTCGGAGCTGCCAGGCAAGTTCAAGGCCTGGATGTACCAGCATGGCATTCTACCACTTCTGCTCGTCCCCCTGCTGGTCTATGACATGCCACTGACCACTGTCGAAGGCTTTGAGAGGAAGGTCATCCAACACCTGCGGAGGTGGCTGGGCTCAGTGGCTGGGCCTCAGCAGCATTGCCTTGTATGGGTGGAAGACCAAGCTACAACTCCCCTTCAGAGGAGCCTAAGGTTACCGTGCAGGAGAGGTGCTGTTGTACAGAGACTCAACTGACAACAAAATCACTGTGGCGAGCAGGAAGTGGGGAGCTCAAGAAGTGGAGGATCAGGCAGAAGCTCAGCTTCAGCACAATGTACTGGTGGGAGCAGTGGCGTCAGGACGGGGAAAGAAAGTCGTTACTTGGCCCAGGAGGAGGTCCGAGCAGGAGTGGAGGAAGTTCGCTCTAGTCCAGTCCATCCAGCCTCTTCTGCTGGGACCTGGCAGAAACACCGGGGTGCCCACTGTGCCAGAGAAAAGGATCGTTGGAACACATCTTGAGCTGCTGCCCCAAAGCCCTGAGAGAAGGGTGCTATCATTAACGCCATGACCAGGTGCTGAGGGTCATAGCAGATGTCATCAGCATGGGCATCTTCTTCAGCAGGCAGCAACAAACAGCAAAGCACTCCATTACATTTGATAAAGCCGTGGCGAAAGAAAAACGATGCCCAGGCCAGGCAGGGGGGTTTCTGGCAACAGCAAGGGACTGACAGCTGAAGGTGAACCTAGACAGGCAGCTCAAATTTCCTACCACCATCGTGGAGACCATGCTCAGGACAGATCTGTTACTGATGTCTGAAACAACAAGACAAGTGGGCCTAATGGAGCTAACGGCTAAAGCTCGGACGGAGGAGGCTTTTGAGAAGAAGAGGGCTCAGTATGAGGAGCTGGTAAGCGAGTACTGAAGCAGGGAATGGAAGACCTGGTGAGACCCTATCGATGTTGGGTGCAGAGGCTTCGTAGGTCAGTTACTCTGCAGGACTCTCAAGAGGTTGGGAATCAGAGGGCTGCACAGTAGAAAAGCCATCGGGAAGATCTCTGATGCTGCAGAGAAAGCATCTCTGGTGGCTGTGGATTAAGCAGGGGGATCTGGACACTGGTTGGGCCGCCTGGGCGAGGGTGTGTGTTGCTGAAAGACCTGAAACACCCAATGACCCCAGGTAACATCACTGATGATGTGTGTAACGTTGTTCTGAGAGGTGTATTAAAAACAGATGGTCGTGTGATTTCACCTGCTTGTTTCATTAAATAATTTCTGCATGATTTGTGTTTGTCTTGAGATGTTTTACTGACAATCATCCAGCATCTCTCTAAATAAGTATCAGTGTTGTCTAAATTAAATATCTTCTTGGAAGCCTGAAGCAAAACAAGTGATTGGTCACTTTTCATTTAAATTGGCCTTTCAGCCAAAATGTCTGAAATCCACAGATTTGGACATGGTGCCAGTGTCTGAAAGCTGTATATTTTCCTTCAAGTTACAGATGAATTTTTAATATTACACCTCACAGTTCTTTACAACTGACCTGAACTTCACCTAGTGATTTTCCAGGATTTTAGGCCCGTCTAAAACCGCCTGCCTTATATTCTCCTTTCTCTTCGTCTCACTTTCCTCTTTATTCCTATTTCTCTCCAACTTGTATTCACTCATTTTTATTTTTATTGTTCTTCTATTTTTACTCCAGGGTTGTTACTTGTTCTTTATTCCTAATCCGACTATTTCTCAAAAGCAACTTTCACGCAGTGACTGATATACACACGTCTTCCCGTTAAGAAGATAAGAGCCCAACCTTCATTAATCTCACATGGTGTGATTTAGCTCAGCTTATCGTTACTAATGAGGCTTTCCTACACTTTTACTTCAACCTTCCTTTCCTCTTATTTTCTTATTCTTTTATTTTCTCTGTTTCCTTTATGTTTCTTTATTCCCCCTTATCTGTTAAGCATGTCCATATTCTGAGTCATCGTATATTTCCAGATAAGTTCACATGTCAGCCATGAAGCTGAATACACTACACAAGTAAAGACACGTAAAGAGGACAAGGTGAGGTTCTCTGTTTAGACATCTATAAAAACCTTCATTATTTACTGATTTGTGATATAAATGTAGCTGCCTTTGCTAGATAGAGTCAGCTAGCTAGCTAACATCAGCTAACTTAGCTAGCTAGAAGGCTTGCAGTTGCTCTCTACACAATATATGTTAGACTTGGTGAAAGCAGATTAAACAGTAGAGCCAAAAAGCTTTTTGCTCCAAAAAGAAACTTTCTGCTTTGTGTATTTCTCTTCACAGTTAGCTAGCTACATAGCTAATTAGCTGATAGCTAATGTTAGTTAGCTATTATAACACTCCACAATAAAAAGTAGCATTAAAGATACTAGCTAGCTACTCAGCAAGATAGCTTACAGCAATTTACTGATTTAAAACTCTGTTTTACATTAAAATGCATCCATAACTTTTAGTTTTTATTTAGCTAGCAAATATGTCCCACCGTTTGCTAACTAACACTTTACCAGCAGTTTGTTAGCTAGCTATGTTAGCTGTGTAGCTAATGATATGTGTTGGTTGCTTAAACTACAGAGGTAACTTAGTAATAATAATAATAATAATAATAATAATGTAAAAATAAGTGCATAGATGTACAGAGCATTTCCATTTGCAACATTAAAAACCCTGTGCAGTGAAATGCAGTGCAGGTGTTGTGGATCGCTGCTGAAGATAAATGTGTTCTGCAGTAAAGAAGGTTTAGCTTTGACACTTTTTCCTCATGTTATTTATTCAGTAATTTGTTTTTTGTCATTTGTACATCGCATTTCACATTTCACCACTAGGACTGCTTTCAAATCTGGCACCGAATCTCCTCCTTAAAACTGATCTTGAGCCATTTTTTCTTTATTGCAGATCGACATGAGTGTGATTTCTGTCCTGACGGATGAAGAGTTTGGAGAAAACGTCCCCAGATATGGAGATCGTAGTGCAGTGAGAGCTTTTTCCCTCAGAAAATGTCCACTTGCAGTTCCACTGAACTTCTCAAAGATAGAAATCTCCTGAAACAGACAGTATATACAGCTGAACCAGAAGTTTACATTCACTATAGAAAAAGACACATATGCATTTTTTTCTCACTGTCTGACATGAAATCAGAATAAACTTTTAGTGTTTTAGGTCAATTAGGATTACCAAAATTATTTCTATTTGCTAAATGACAGAATAATGAGAATTTTTAATACTTTCTTCAAAGTAAAAGTTTAAATACACTAAGATTACTATGCCTTATGACAGCCTGAATGATGATGTCATGTCTTCTGATAGGATTATTGGCAACATCTGAGTTAATTAGAGACACACCTGTGGAGGTATTTTAAGGCACACCTGAAACTCACTGCTTCTTTGTGTGACATCATGAGAAAGTCTAAAGAAATCAGCCAAGAGATCAGGAAGAGAATTGTGGACCTGCACAAGTCTGGCTCATCCTTGGGTGAAATTTCCAGAAGCCTGAAGGTTCCTCGTTCATCTGTACAAACAATTATATGCAACTACAAACAAGATGGGAGTGTCCAGCCATCATACCGCTGAGGAAGGAGGCAGGCTCTGTGTCCCAGAGATGAACGACATGCTTTGGTCCAAAATGTGTCCAAATCAACCCAAGAACAAAAGCTAAAGACCTTGTGGAGATGCTGGCTGAAGCTGGTAAGAGTGTGTCATTATCCCCAGTGAAACGAGTCCTGTATCCACATGGGCTAAAAGGCCACTCTGCCAGGAAGAAGCCATTACTCCAAAAGAAACAGAAAAAAGACAGATTAATGTTTGCAAATGCACACAGGGACAAAGACCTTCATTTTTGGAGACATGTCCTGTGGTCTGACGAAACTCAAACTGAACTGTTTGGCCATAATGAGCATCGTTATGTTTGGAGGAAAAAGGGGGAAGCTTGCAAGCCTGAGAACACCATTCCAACTGTGAAACACGGGGGTGGCAGCATCATGCAACATCTCAAGACATCAGCCAGGAAGTGAAAGCTTGGGTGCAAATGGGTCTTCCAAATGGACAAATGACCCAAAGCAGACTGCCAAACTGCTTACAAAGTGGCTTAAGGACAAAGTCAATGTTTTGGAGTGGCCATCACAAAGCCCTGATCTCAGTCCTATTGAAAATGTACGAGCAGAGCTGAAAAGGCATGTGCGAGCAAGGCGGCCTACAAACATGGCTCAGTTACACCAGTTCTGTCAGGAGGAATGGGCCAAAATTCCTGCCAACGATTGTGAGAAGCTTGTGGAAGGATATCCAAAACGTTTAACCTAAGTCATACAGATTAAGAGCAATGATACCAAATACTAATGAAATGTATTTAAACTTTTACTTTGAAGAAAGTAATAAAAATTGCCTGAAAAATTTCCTCTCATTATTCTGGCATTTAGCAAATAGAAATAATTTTGGTAATCCTAATTGACCTAAAACAGGAAAAGTTTATTCTGATTTCATGTCAGACAGTGAGAAAAATGCATATGTGTCTTTTTATACAGTGAATGTAAACTTCTGGTTCAACTGTAAGAGCTAATAGATTTCATAAAGGCCACGATCTGATAAATTTAATTAACCCACAATAAGACATGATGATACAGTGGCACAGGAGTGCTCCCCTAATGCTTTGGGGTTCATTTAGGATTTGTAGTTAGTTATAATATTAAAAAATCATAATTTTATATATAATATTGTAAATAATTTTCTGTAAGAGAGAATTACATAGATAAATTCAGTTGTAGCGTCTCTTCTAGTGTAGCCTTTTCTCTTTATTGGACATGTGGACAGTGTTTAAAGGGGTCAGCTGTGCTTGTTTCCACCGTATTTTCACAATCAGGGAATTCCAGTAGTGATATTCCATATTTTCAGTGAAAAAAATTATTGATTATATTATAATAAATATATAATAATAATAATAAATGTATTATTAGAGACTCATTCTGGGTCGCTGTTCAGACGCTGTCCTGTAATTCAGTTCAGACTGGGAGGAATTTGCAGTTTGAGGCAGTGGGTGATGTCATAATGGCCTGGAATGGGGGCGGAGCCAATAGAAGCATTTCCATGGCAACGGGCAGGTTCCAAGTATAAGAAGCAGGTGCTTGGAACTAGGGGCCTCATTCAGCAGTGTGTCCCCAGGAGGAAAGGTGAGGCTCACAGCTGGATTGCTCCAGATGCAGTGGGTACGAGAGCTGCAGTGTTTCTGGAGCAACTTCTGCTCCAAATTCTCCCGCTGCCGCCATGACAGCCGAGCCCTGGAGCGGCAGAGGGAGGACGAGTGGTTCCACCGGCTTCAGACGGAGAGGAGGAAGTCTGAGAAGAAGCTGAAGCTGCTGAAGAGGAAGCTGAAGAAGATGGAGGCGGAGGAGAGGAGCTTGGACATGAGGAGGAGGCAGCGAGAGTGGGAGAGAGAGATGCAGGAGAGGAGAGAAAAGGATTGGTGGAGCAACTGGAAGGAACTGAGAAGGGAGGAGGAGCAGGAGCTGAAGAGCAAGTCCAACGTGGAGAGAGAGAGCCTGCTCCTCCTTCAGCAGATCCAGAGAGAGAGAGAGGAGGAGCAGCTGGAGTGGAGAGAGAGAGAGGAGATCCTGAGGAGGCAGCTGAAGGAGATGAAGGAGAGAGTGGTGCAGATGGAGCGTTGGAGTGAGGACGAGAGGAGGTGTGAGTACCAGTTCGAGAGGAAGAGAGAGAAGGAGGTAAGAAAGAGGGAGATTAGGAAACAGATGATGGGGGAACGAGAGGACAAACATAGGGAGGAGAAGAAGAAGAAGGAGGAGCTTCAGCTTCAGGCTGAGAGAGAGCGAGCCCTGGAGAAGAAGCTGGAAAGAGAGCTGAAGGAGAAAGAAGAGGAGGTGGAGAGGGAGAAGAGGAGGATGCAGGAGAAGGAGAAGGAGATGCAGAGAAAGCTGGAGGAGATGAAGCAAGAGATGGAGAGAGAGCAGGAGGTAAGGAAGAGAGAGATGGAGAAAGAGGAGGAGAGAAAGATGGAGATGGAGCGAGAGGAGGAGAGAAAGATGGAGATGGAGCGAGAGCAGGTAAGAAAGAGAGAGGAGGAGAGAAAGAGGGAGATGGAGAGAGAGATGCTAAAGATGCAGGAGGAGAAGCTGCATCAGAGGCGCCTGAAGATGGAGAGAAGGAGAGAGGAGAAAATCAGGGCTGAGAGAGAGCGAGCCCTGGAGCAGAAGATGGTAAGACAACTGAAGGAGAAAGAAGAGGAGGTGGAGAGAGAGAGGAAGAGGATGGAGGAGAAGGAGAAGGAGATGGAGAGAAAGCTGGAAGAGATGAAAAAAGAGATGGAGAGAGAACAGAAGGTAAGAAAGAGAGAGGAGGAGAGAAAGATGGAGGAGAGAAAGAGAGAGATAGAGAGAGAGGAGGAGAGAAAGAGAGAGGTAGAGAGAGAGGAGGAGAGACAGAGAGAGGTAGAGAGAGAGGAGGAGAGAAAGAGAGAGATGGAGAGAGAGGAGGAGGTGAGACAGAGAGAGGTAGAGAGAGAGGAGGAGAGAAAGAGAGAGATGGAGAGAGAGGAGGAGGTGAGACAGAGAAAGGTAGAGAGAGAGGAGGAGAGAAAGAGAGAGGTAGAGAGAGAGGAGGAGGTGAGACAGAGAGAGGTAGAGAGACAGCAAGAGGCCCAGAAGATCCAGGAGGCCAGGCAGGAGCACATGCAGAAAGTGAGGCAGCGGAAGAGGGAGCTGCTGAAGAAGATGTTTGCTCCAGGAGAGCGTCTCTTCAGAGCGGCGGAGGAGGGAGCTCGTCGCAGGGGCTTCAGAGGGAACAGGACAACTGGGTTCTCATCTCAGGAAAAGAAGGAGGAGAAACCTGAGCTGGAGAAAGAGCAGGACAAGCCAGTCTCTTCCAGTGGAGGACCCCGGTTCATCAGCGTCAAGCCCCTCAACACAATCCCAGAGCCTGAGGAGGAGCCTGAAGCCACACCTTCCTCCCCAGCTGATTCCTCCACAACTTCCACTGAGGAGGACAGTGTGGTGGACCAGGAGAGCAGAGCTGGTCCTGAGAAAGCCGACCATCGAAGAGAGCCCTCAGAGAACTTGGAGGCTCCAAAAGAGGCTAAAAGCAGCAAGGTGGACAAGCTGCAGGAGATCTTGCAGCAGCCGCGTCCAGAGGGCAACATGGAAAAGTGCTGCGTGGAGCGGGACAGGCGGAACAAGGACGGTCCCACCTACCGAATGTTCAAGGAGGGAGACGACAGCAAAGAGGTCAGTGATATGATGGGCAGTCATGAGGTCCAGGATTAACGTCCTGTTGTGGCTGAGACCAATCATTATTTAAACTCTACAGCATCTTAGTGAACTCTAACCTCTCTCTCTGCTCCTCTTCCTCAGCAGTTGTTGATGGTGGCGAGGAAGGTGGATCACAGGAACACCTTTGAGATCCAAGTAGGCGAGTCTGTGGATGGTGGGAGTGCTGTGGGTCTACTGAGGTACGTAGAGATTTCTGACCAAAGTCCAGTCCCCCTCTCTCAGTAGGTCAGGATCATGTGTTCTAAAGCTTCTCTGTGTTTCTTACAGGTGCAATAAAAACCGGACGGAGTTCACGCTGTACGGCAACAGAAACAACCCTGGTGTGAACGAAGAAGTTCCTCTAGTGGAGAACCACAATGAGCAGGAGCTCGCAACCATCCGCTACGTGAGTACATGCCGTCACACACACACACACACACACACACTGTACACACACACACTCGTACTGGGTTCTGCCCAGTGCCACAGATGACTTGACTCATGCTGTGTGTTCTACTTGCAGGAGAACAGCTTTCTGAGATGGAAGAAGATCTCAGAGAAGACAACAGTCGTCCTTCCCTGCCTGTGCAAGAAGGAGCCTTCAGAGGTAAGACCACCCTGTCTCAGTCACTTCCTGTACTGTAATCAGTATCACTGCTTATAAATAATAGCTTATTAAATGATTGGGACTTTGTTCTACTTAGGAGTCATATAGAGAGTTTTCTTAATATTCCTGTGTTTTTACTGTTAACAGGGAAAACCAGTACAGGAGCCATGTAGCAACAAGATCAGACTGCAGAACAAAGCTCCACGGTGGGACGAGGAGAAAGAGGGATACGTGCTTGACTTCCACGGAAGAGCTAAAAGACCCTCTTCTAAGAACTTTCAGCTCTCCTTCCCTAAAAAACGTAAGTTCAACAGCCTTTACTTGCTTTCTTCTCTATTCTCTCCATCTGTCTCTCTCTCCCACTCTGCCGTAGCTCTGTACTCTCTCTGACTCATGATGGGTCTCTCTGCTTGTGTCTCCACAGAGGACTTGGTCATTATGCAGTTTGGTCGCATGGACGAGGACTCCTTCGCCCTGGACTACAGCTCCCCCTTAAGCGCGCTGCAAGCCTTCGCCGTTGGCCTGTCCTGCTTTGAGGCCAAGTAACATCATTCACAGGTTCTTGTCCTGAACAGGAGGTGGCATGAGGAGGACCAGAAAACAACAAACAACAGAAGACTGGACAGGGGTACAGACAGTAGACAGACTTATTTGGTGATCCGGTGACTATAATAATTTATAAGTAGTTCTGACCAGAGGAGGATGGGTCCCCCATGTGAGTCTTGGTTCCTCCCAAGGTTTCTTCCTCCAGCTTTGAGGGAGTTTTTCCTTGCCACTGTCGCCGCTGGCTGCTCACTAGGGGTTTGATGTTTTACGTAAGACAGTAACAGGGATAAGGATAGGCACCAGATCAGGAATAAGGATCTAAAATTGGGGAGGGACTTGGGTAAAAATGTAAAGAAAAAGTCTGTTCAACTGTCTGTGAGACCAGCCTGGGCACAGATTTGGGAGCTGGCAAAAGCCCGGTAGGGGCGATCAATGTCACTGACTCCAGGGCCACGGAGTCGCCATGTGAGCAGGAGCTGACACAGGGATTAGAGCACCTTGCATGGAGACAGGAGCAGCTGGGACAGGAACAGGAGCCGACGTGGCCAGGTGGTTAGGCCGGAGCAGAGAGGGGAGGAGGGTGGTGGGGTCACCGTAGGGAGCCGTGGCTGTCCGAGGCCCAGCCCGCATGGTTGCCTGGTTGTGCATGTCTTTTGGGACATGCATGTGGGCAGCTGTTTGTAGCTCCAGCGCGCCCTCTCGGACACATGCCTGCATCGGAGCTTGGAGCACCAGCAGGGTTGTGTCCTGGCACGCTGTGGCAATGGGCATTGCTGGAGGCAGCCATGAAGTCGCCCTCGATTGCCGCTGTGGCACACGCTTCTGGGTGCCCCACTCACCCCTGTGAATCTGGCCCAGGGCCAGGAGGGACATAACTGGCACGAGACCAGGTTTGGGGCTAGAAGCCAACAGGCGAGGGTGGTCAGCCATCCACCCTGGCTGGGTTGGACTGGCCTCAGCCACTGGTTATTAGTTATTAGTCTCTCCGAGTCTCTGTCCTCTGCTGCTCCTTCCTGTGTGTGTGTGTGTTTGAGCTTGGGGTCTTATAATAAGGGGGCTAGCAGCTCATCCCTAATTCCTCTCACCGGACAGTGATCGCTCCGTCACAGGGCAGACTCCAGGGACAAGCAAAAGCTCCATGTTGAAGTTCTCCATCCCACACTCCTGCATACAGGTCATCAGGACTCCAGGACATCTTCTCCACCTCCTAAGTATCAATAAAATGTTTTGTAAGCCATTTCTTAGTGACGGTCATTTTGTTTATCCTCCTGCCTCATGCAGGGGGTCTATCATCAGAGTAACACTGTACACTCATGTAGCACATCACTGTTTTAATGAACTGATCTCAGAACTGTGGTAAAACAGTGTCTCTGGAATCAGGCGGTGTATTCATAACCATTCAGTGTAATAACATTCAGGGAGGGAGCTTATAGAGCTTCAGCTTTCTGCTTCCATTCACCACCACTGTGAATAATTCAGACTTCAGAGTAATCCCACTCTGAATGACTGTTCACATCTTAATCATTTCATTAATATTCAATTAATGCAGTAAATGTAACTTATGGATGTTAGCAGCATAGTCGGGTACTTCACCCCTGCATAATATAAAACCCCCGACCCTTTATTAGGTGAAAACTCCCTGCTGAATTATAGCTGTTAGGAGTCCAAATCACGGTTAAACAAACAACTAGTTCTAAGACTAACAAACAAAACTAACAGAAACAAACCAAACAGGCCCTGCCAACATACCCTGAACCCACATGAAAACATACACATGCACAAAACCAGACAAGAGCAGGCCGAAACAAAGAGGTACGTATACACAGACAGACAAGGAGCACCTGGAGCTAACAAGGGGGCGTGGCTAGTACAGAGACACAGGTTGGATCATTGAGGAACAGGCGGGGCTAGAAATGACAAAAACAAACAGAGCCAAGGGCTTGTGAGTAAATGGTGCGGCCAGACAGAAACACAGGTGTGACTGAGGTGCTGTCCGAGGGGCCAGCTTGGCACAGTTCTGGGGATCGACCGTGGTACACGATCCGAGGTGGATGAGACCGCCGGCACAGGAGCAGAGGACTGTGGAGCCGGCACTGGAGCTGAGGCGTCAGGTGCCTCTGGCAGTGGAATGGAGGTGGCGGGCCCGGCTGGCACTGGAATTATTAATGTAATATTTAAAGGAAATTTGATGGTGACCAACATCAGTACTCGGATGCAGACGGATTCTTCAAGGCCTGCAACGTCTCTTCACTTGGGCCCCGATGGTCCCGATCTCTGGTACTGAAGAGGGAGAAGGTCACTCACAATTTCCACTTCTCCCTTGGAGGTGTCCAGATCCCATCAGTCAGTGAAAAGCCTGTTAAAAAGTGGTAAGGTTTTTGGCTGCACCCTGAGGGACACTGCTGCACTCCAAGCAACTGGCAGAGAGCTGGGATGTTGGCTAACAGCAGTGGACAAGTCGGAGCTGCCAGGCAAGTTCAAGGCCTGGATGTCCCAGCATGGCATTCTACCACTTCTGCTCGTCCCCCTGCTGGTCTATGACATGCCACTGACCACCGTCGAAGGCTTTGAGAGGAAGGTCACCCAACACCTGCGGAAGTGGCTGGGCTCAGTGGCTGGGCCTCAGCAGCATTGCCTTGTATGGGTGGAAGACCAAGCTACAACTCCCCTTCAGAGGAGCCTAAGGTTACCGTGCAGGAGAGGTGCTGTTGTACAGAGACTCAGCTGACAACAAAATCACTGTGGCGAGCATTGAAGTGAGGACTAGCAGGAAGTGGGGAGCTCAAGAAGTGGAGGAGCAGGCAGAAGCTCAGCTTCAGCACAATGTACTGGTGGGAGCAGTGGCGTCAGGACGGGGAAAGAAAGTCGTTACTTGGCCCAGGAGGAGGTCCGAGCAGGAGTGGAGGAAGTTCGCTCTAGACCAGTCCATCCAGCCTCTTCTGCTGGGACCTGGCAGAAACACCGGCATGCCCACTGTGCCAGAGAAAAGGATCGCTGGAACACATCTTGAGCTGCTGCCCCAAAGCCCTGAGAGAAGGGTGCTATCATTAACGCCATGACCAGGTGCTGAGGGTCATAGCAGATGTCATCAGCATGGGCATCTTCCTCAGGAGGCAACAACAAACAGCAAAGCACTCCATTACATTTGATAAAGCCGTGGTGAAATAAAAACGATGCCCAGGCCAGGCAGGGGGGTTCTGACAACAGCAAGGGACTGACAGCTGAAGGTGAACCTAGACAGGCAGCTCAAATTTCCTACCACCATCGTAGAGACCATGTGTAACCAAGTTAAAAAAGCTATATATGGTTTTAATGTTATAATTACACAAAATTCCTCTCTATAAGGTGGCTCGTATTGGTGCTGGGCAGTTTAAATTAGGACCTCCCCTTCCCTTCTCCTCCTCTTCCCCTGCCTCCTCCCTTTTGACTTCGGTCTGTATGAGGAGGTAGGTATCTCTGAGTGCCTCAGGGTTAATCCTTATTAATCTTAATTTTCTTAGTTCATAAATATCTCAACATAAGTATATATATATTCCTGGGCTCATAATCAACACTTGTATTGTATTGTATTTTGCTGATGGTCAATGTTAGAGTGAGTTATACTGCTGCACATATTGCTAGCATCGTGCAGCATGGCCTATGCAGTATACCAGTCGGCTGAGCTAATTGGTTTTATATTCTTTTCCTATGAGGAGCGAGGAGAGAGTGATGCACGGGCTGCCCAACACTAAAACAGCTATATTATTTCTGTTATCAGGTATGACTATTTCATGTATTAAGTTATTCAAGTTAGAGATATTTTCATAAGCGTTACGGTTATGCTAGCACTGTGTAGCACCGTAGGGCGACGTTGTTGCTATATGCTAGTGTCTAGTCTGTAAAGAAGCTGTGATATATCATTCATGAGCTGCTGTTCCTGTGCTGCTTTTTCTACATACACATTACGTGGTATTGTTATATTTGTTAAGCCCCTGCCTCCGCCCTTTTTTTTGACTTCGGTCTGTATGAGGAGGAGCGAGGAGAGAGTGATGCACGGGCTGCCCAACACTAAAACAGCTATATTATTTCTGTTATCAGAATAAAAGCCACACAACGAAACAACGCAGAGTCCCTTTGTCTGTTGGTGACAGTGGTATCATCATCCACCGGTTACACTTGGTGCCGTGACCGTCCTGGATTCTGAGACCATCGCTCGTTTGGTCGCCGTGGGTTTCTCCTCCCGCTCGCCTCGCGCCTCCTTCCCCCGCCCGCTACGGAGACAACGTACCCCCTCCCCTCCCGGCTCGCGCGCTGTGTGTGTGAGCGTGTGCACCCGTGAATCTGCACTGGTGACGGACACTCTCTCCTATGCTCCGTGTTAACAGGGCAGTTAATTCGAGTAGCCACGTTTTATATTTATATTAGTATAAACAGCACTTTGTGAAAGTTAGAATTTATATAGTGATGTGTTGTTGTTTTTTTCTTAAAGTGACCAGAATCTGACGTTCTCTTAATATCAATAGCTTGGTTATTCACTAAGCAATGTTTCAGAGCAGGCTACATCTGTTTACAGTGGTGAAGACAATCATATGTTGATAGCTTTTTGTGTATCATCTTGCACATTGGTTTAATAAGAGTTCAGTATGTCACAGTTTGATGGTGCAAGTAGTGACAGTCCTGTTTCACATGATACGAGATTTACGTTTGGGAGGGGTCAGCCAGTTCCAGGTTATGGGAGGGGCAGAGCAGTAGCACCTACCTTTATAGTAAATCAGGATGACACAGTTAATCAGTTTGTGTTAGACTGTCATAGAGGCCCAGCAGCAGTTTCTACCCCTGTTGCTCATGAAGTTCCACAGACCCAACCTCAAGTGGTTAGCACTGAAGTTTTAAGTGAGGTCATGGCTAATCTAGCTAAACAGATAAGTGAAAACATTACTGCCAGTATCCACACCATACACCAGCAAAGCAATTCCCAAGTGCAGTATCACAGCCATCAGTCACAGTCTGCCATTGATGCTTCAAAACTAAACATAACCGTCCAGTCAGATGTTAAACCTCCACCCTTCTTTCGAGGGGATGGCACAGACAGCATTACAGTCCATGAGTGGGAGGATATGATGATGAGTTATCTCCACCGTGTAAACCTTGAAGAAGAAAAAATTGGTAGTTTCATTATCAGCAGACTGACAGGTAAAGCAAGAGATATGGTGAAAGTTTCTCTGCGCAGCAACTCACAGCTAAGCTCCTGCAGTCCTACTTCTGTGTTCGACATTCTGAAGAGGCATTTCAGTGAGCTAACATACTCCAATATGCCAATGAGAGATTTCTATAACACTGTTCCTATGGTTGGTGAGGGTGTTATGGATTATTGGATTCGTCTCAACAAAGCCATAGATGTAGCAGATGAGTGTTTAAGGAGACGAGGTAAAAGTGTGGAGGACCCAAGTGCTGAAGTTGTCATGATGTTTATCTCTCACTGCCCAGATCCTGGTCTCGCTTTGTCTTTTTCTTTCAAGTCCGCTGAAAAATGGACTGCAGCTGAGGTACAAGAGAAACTGGATGCCCACCAGAGAGATATGAGAAAAGGTACAGTGCATGCTCCACAGGCAACAGTAACAACACGCAGGATGGGTTTTGCACCCATCACCCAAGCTGTTATCAAAAAGGATGAGTCTCACCAACCAGTCCAAGCCCCTAGTCATCTGCAGCACAGCAGTGCTTCACCTATACAATCAACCCCATCTTCTAACCCTACAGCAGCTGAGCCTAGCTTTAAAGAGGTGGTCAGTATGCTTGACAAAGTCCTTTCCCTTTGCACAACGTCACTCTCTCCATGTCAAGAGCAGCACAAGCAAGCCTATAGCTCCCAGGGACAAACACGGCAGACGTGCAGAGTGTGTGGGAAACAAGAACACTCCACATATGATCACTGTAAACTTCATCGGCTGTGTCGCCACTGCCTAAAGCCTGGCCATTTCAAGAGTGAATGTCCAAACACTGCCAAACCACAAGTGAGCAATGTGCAGACCTCTAGCAGTCCTTTAAACTAGCTAGCCCATGTGGTGAGAGGGGAAACATGGGCAGTGTTGATGCTACCCTCATTGAGTCAGACTTTGAGGCAGTTTATGTTAACAGCTGTGCATTCTTACCAGCAGAGAAGACTGCGATTTTTGTGGGCTCACAGAAACTTGAAGGAGCCAGTGACCTGTTCTATACCCCAGTGATAGTCAGTAGCCAAGTTACATTAAAAGGACTGCTCGATTCAGGTTCTATGTCATGTACAATTAGTGAAGAGGGTGAACGGAAACTGAAAAATGCCGGCGTTCTTCCTCGCTCACAGCCAGCACCCAGTAACATTGTGCTCATTGGCTGTGGGGGTTTAACTACTCATCCAAAGTGCATATATGAATTGAACATTGAAGTGTGTCAGGCCAGGTTCATTGTGCCAGCTCTTGTCATTCCCGGCCAGCGTGATGAGTTCATCATTGGTACAAATGTGATCAAACCAGTTATACAAACAATGAAGTCTGATGAGAAGTACTGGCAACTGATATCGTCCAGAACCAGAGATCCAGAATGTGAGCAGCTGCTTGAGTTACTGAGCTGTGTTTCACGGGGGACAGGCCTAGAGACGGCAAGCAAAGTTGGTACAGTAAAACTACGACAAGCAGTTACTCTCCTCCCACAAAAGGAGCATCTGGTGTGGGGAAAGCTTCCAAACAATGTTACTGTTTCACCAGGAGCCACTGTCATAGTTGAGCCTACATCTTCTAGAGCAGGTCCCAGGAATGTTCTGGTTGGAAGAATCATAACACCGATGTGGGGAGATCGCTGGGTGCCGCTGAGAGTTATGAATGCATCCCTGTGCCCTGTTACACTGAGGCGCAACACCAAGCTAGCCGACGTATCCCACTGTCTTGTTGTTGAAGACCTACCTGTCACTCAAGGCTTATCTCAAGGTCAATCTGACAATTGTAACCTTGTATCTCCAAGAGTGATGTCATCACCTGACACTAAGCAGCTGCTTAAAGATTGTGGATTGGGTGATATCGACATTGATGCATGTGAAGTTTCAGAAAAATGGAAAGCTAAGCTGGCTGAGCTGTTGGTGAGATTCCAAGATGTGTTTTCTAAAGGCAAGCTGGACTGTGGTGAGGTGAAAGATTTTGTACATCGGATTCATCTGGCTGATGAACGCCCCTTTAGGCTTCCATACCGCAGGGTTCCACCTGCTCACTACCACAAGTTGAGGGAAGTTCTGAGTGAGATGGAGGAGAAAAACATCATTAGCAAATCAGTGAGTGAATATGCCTCGCCACTCGTCATGGTCTGGAAGAAGAATGGGGATCTACGAATCTGCACTGATTTTCGTTGGCTCAATGCCAAAACTGTTAAAGATGCTCATCCCTTGCCACATCAAGAAGACTGTCTTGCTGCACTGGGTGGAAACACATATTTCAGCACCATGGATTTAACATCAGGATTCTACAACGTCCCTCTTCATGAGGCTGATAGGAAATACACCGCTTTTACCACGCCCTTAGGATTATACGAGTACAATCGCCTCCCACAAGGGCTTTCGAATAGCCCGGCTTCATTTATGAGAATGATGCTCTCCATCTTTGGGGACCTGAATTTTTCTACTATTTTGTGCTACTTGGACGACTTGCTTTTGATGGCACCTTCAGAGGAGGAGGCACTGAAACGCCTTGAAGTGGTACTGAGTAGGCTTAGAGCAAACAACCTGAAGCTCTCTCCAAAGAAATGTCATTTTCTGCGCCAGTCTGTGCGATTTCTTGGCCATATCATTAACAGCGAAGGGGTGTCTGCTGACCAAGAGAAAGTGAAGGTCATCTCTGACTTCACAACTAGAGATCTAATGATGGAGGACAGCATCACCCCATCTCAAAAACGGATCAGATCCTTTTTAGGAATGGTGTTGTACTACCAGAATTTCATTCCTGGCTGTTCATCTATTGCAAAACCTTTGTTTGCCCTAACTGCTGGCCAAAAGCGGAAAGTTAGAGGCGACAGAGGCTGCAAGAGACCTGGCACCTTCCGTGAGCTTAAACCTGAGGATTGGACACCAGCTTGTGAGGCAGCGTTTGGGGGACTGAAGAAAGCACTTATAGACAGTGTAGTACTGGCCCACCCCAATTTTGAAAAGCCTTTTCTCCTTTCCACTGATGCATCTCTTGATGGCCTTGGTGCGGTTTTATCACAAGTCCCAGATGGAGAAGACAGAGCTAGGCCAATAGCCTTTGCTAGCAAATCTCTTAGTAGAAGTCAGGCCAATTATCCAGCGCATAGGCTTGAGTTCTTGGCACTTAAGTGGTCTGTGTGTGACAAGTTTAGTCACTGGCTCAAAGGTCACAGATTCACAGTTTGGACAGACAACAATCCTCTCACTTACATCATGACCAAACCAAAGTTAGATGCATGTGAGCAGCGGTGGATTTCCAAACTCGCTCCATACAGTTTTGAAATCAAGCATGTTCCAGGTAAACAGAATATTGTGGCTGATGCCCTGAGCCGAGACCCTTTTGTGAAGCCTATAAGTGAGAGACTCTTGTCAGAATCTTACAGTGCACTAGTGGAGCAGACAAGCAAAGTGGAGGACGAATGTGTTCAGGAAGTTTTTCGTCTGTCATGTCAGCCACAAATGATGGCTACCCTTCCTGCCTGTGATCCGCAGTCAGTGTCTATGTCGAAGGATGATGTCTCTTGTCTCCTCACATCTCATGACTCTTGGGATGATGGGCCTAGGCAGAGAGCTGCTTCCATGGTTGACCATGTAGAGGAACTGATTCCTAGTAGCCAAGACACTTTCCCAACATGGTCCATTGAGGAACTGAGGTCACATCAACTACAAGACACTTCAATAGCAAGAGCACTGTTCTATGTTGAAAGGAAGCGTAGGCCAACCAGACGTGAGCGCTTCAATGAAACACCAGAGTCTTTAAAAGTACTAAAACATTGGGAGAGGCTGACACTGATAAATGGCATTCTGTACAGAGTTTCCAAAGATCCAGCGACCAAGCACAAGAGATTTCAGTTTGTTTTGCCTGAGTCGCTGAAAAAGGATGCCCTGACTGGTATTCATGATCTGGCTGGACACCAGGGTCAGCCACGTACACTTTCTCTTGCCCGACAGCGTTTTTTCTGGTGTAACATGGAGAAAGACATTAGGAACTATGTCAAGTCCTGTCAGAGGTGTGTTTTCGGCAAGACTCCAGAACCTTACATTTACATTTACATTTATGGCATTTAGCAGACGCTCTTATCCAGAGCGACTTACAAAGTGCTTTGCTATTTACCCAAGAAAACCTCAGCTAGTTAGAATAGACTAATACACAAGATACCTCCAAGCTTAGACATTACTAAACACAATACAATAAGGCAACCATAGAACTATTCGTCCAAGTACTCTCTGAAGAGGTGGGTCTTCAGTCTGCGTTTGAAGACAGCGAGCGACTCGGCCGTTCGGACATCCAGGGGCAGCTCGTTCCACCACTTTGGTGCCAGGACAGAAAAAAGCCTGGACGCTTGTCTTCCGCGGATTTTGAGGGATGGTGGGTCGAGCCGAGCCGTACTTGAAGCTCGAAGGGCTCTTGGTGCGGATCGGCTTTTGACCATTGCCATCAGATACGGAGGGGCTGGTCCGTTCTTGGCTTTGTAGGCCAGCGTCAGGGTTTTAAATCTGATGCGGGCAGCTACAGGAAGCCAGTGGAGAGAACGCAGCAGTGGAGTGACATGGCTGAATTTAGGGACATTGAAGACGACCCGTGCCGCTGCATTCTGGATGAGTTGCAGGGGCCTGATGGTGCGCAGAGGGAGACCAGCCAGAAGAGAGTTGCAGTAGTCAAGTCTGGAAGTGACGAGAGACTGAACAAGCACCTGGGTGGCCTCTCTAGAGAGGAAGGGTCGAATTCTCCGGATGTTGTACAGAAGAAATCTGCAGGACCGAGTTACGTTTGCAACATGACTTGAGAACGATAACTGATCATCCATCACTACACCAAGGCTTCGGGCTTCAGTAGAGGGAGTGACCAGTGAGTTCTCGAAGGTGATGGCAAGATCGTTTCTTGGTCCAGCAGTTCCCGGGATGTACAGCAACTCCGTCTTGCTGGGGTTGAGTTTGAGGTGGTGAGCCGCCATCCAAGACGAGACGTCGGCGAGGCATGCTGAGATACGGGTGGAGACCTGTGTGTCAGACGGTGGGAAAGAGAGCATGAGTTGAGTGTCGTCGGCGTAGCAGTGGTAAGAGAATCCATGGGAGGAGATCACTTTACCAAGAGAGTGGGTGTATAGTGAGAAAAGAAGAGGACCAAGAACTGAGCCTTGTGGAACGCCAGTGGAGAGACTACAAGGAGCGGACGTGTCGCCCTGCCACGTTACCTGGTATGAGCGTCCCTGCAGGTATGATGCGAACCATTGCCATGCAGAGCCGGTAATTCCAAGACCGGCAAGGATAGACAGGAGGATCTTGTGGTCCACTGTGTCAAAAGCTGCAGAGAGGTCAAGAAGGATCAGAACCGAGGACAGTCTGGCAGCTTTAGCTGCATGGAGCTTCTCTGTAACTGCAATGAGAGCAGTTTCAGTAGAGTGTGCAGCTTTGAAGCCAGACTGGTGGGGGTCCTGAAGATTGTTCAGAGTGAGAAAGAGAGACAGTTGGTTGTAGACGGAACGTTCGAGAATCTTTGAGAGGAAAGAGAGAAGAGAGATAGGTCTGTAGTTGCCGATGTCCAAGCTGTCTAGAGTTGGTTTCTTTAGGATGGGCACGACTCTGGCAGACTTGAAGGCCGATGGTACCTGACCTGATGACAAAGAGCTGTTTATGATAGAGGAGATGAAGGGGAGGAGGTTTGGAGCGATTGTTTGGAACAGAGGGGATGGAATAGGGTCTAGTGGACAGGTGGTAGGATTATTGGAGGTGAGAAGATGTAGGAGGTCATCTGTGGAAAGAGGAGAGAAGCAAGTCAGAGAAGAGGGAGGAGGAGGGCAGTGTCTAGAGAGGGGGGTAGAGGCAGGGGGGAAGGATCGGCGGATCTTGTCAACCTTTTCTTCAAAGAAGGAGACAAAATCGTCTGCAGACAGGGTAGTGGGAGGTGGGGGAGTAGGAGGGTTGAGGAGAGAGGAGAAGATGGTGAATAGTTTGCGTGGGTCAGATGCAGAGGATTCCAATTTCCCCCTGTAGTAAGATGCTTTGGCGGCAGCAACTTCCGTTCTAAACCTGGAGAGAAGAGACTGATAGGAGTGGAGGTCGGAGTCGTGTTGTGACTTCCGCCACTTCCTTTCAGCCAGTCTTAGCTCTCTACGGTTGTTGCGGAGAACATCTGACAGCCACGGGGAAGGTGGAGAAGAATTTGCTGACCTAGGGGAGAAAGGGCAGAGAAGGTCGACAGAGGTGGAGATAGAAGAGAGGAGAGTGTCTGTAGCAGTTTCAAGTGGGAGAGAGGAGAAAGATTCGAGATGGGGAAGAGTGGTCAGGACAGTAGAGGCAAGAGCTGAGGGGGAAACAGAGTGAAGATTGCGGTGAAGAGTGGAAGAACTTGCAGAAGTGGTAGTTGAAGGAGCAGAGAGGGGGAGTGAGAAGGAGAGAAAGTGGTGATCAGAGAAGTCCAAAGGAGTCACAGCCACATCCAGAGCAGGGACAGGTCTGCTGAAGATCAGGTCCAGAGTGTTCCCTGCTCTGTGTGTTGGTGCAGACTGGTTGAACGCGAGATCAAAAGAGGATAGGATTGGGAGAAGGCATGAAGACTGGAGTTTCTCTGATGGAAGGTTGAAGTCGCCAAGTAGAATAAGTGGGGCGTCAACAGGGAGTCCACTCAAGAGAACATCCAGTTCATCAATGAAACTGCCCAAACCTTCAGCTAGAGCCCCACTGGAGAGCATTAAAACTACTGCTCCACTGGACCTGGTCTGTATAGATTTTTGGTCGGCTGAAGACAACAACAACAAATCAGTAGATGTTTTGGTACTAACAGACCACTTCACTAAGTTAGCACATGCTTTTCCCTGTCAAGATCAAACAGCTAAGAAGGTAGCAAAAAAGCTCTGGGACAACTTCTTCTGTGTATATGGATTCCCAGCACGTATCCATTCTGACCAGGGAGCAAATTTCGAAAGTGAGCTCATCGCTGAGCTTCTGGAGTTGGCTGGCGTTGTGAAATCCAGGACCTCTCCTTACCACCCTATGGGTAATGGAGGCACAGAGAGGTTTAATAGGACGCTGGGGAACATGTTAAGGTCCTTGCCCCCAAAATCAAAGCAGAAGTGGCCCCAGATGATTCAAACATTAACATTTGTGTACAACTGTACTGTACATGAGACCTCTGGCTTTGCTCCCTTTTATTTGATGTTTGGCAGGGTGCCGAGACTTCCTGTCGACCTGATGTTTAGGAATGTGCTTCAGGATGAGAGGGTCTGTGATTATCACACATATGTCAAATCGCTGGTGAGTGACCTTCAATCAGCCATGCTGTTAGCACAGAAAAATTCAGCTGCAAAACAGGATCACCAGGCCCAGCAATACAACAAGAAGGTCAAAGGTCTCTCTCTGTCAGTTGGTGACCAAGTCCTAGTAGCTAACAAAGGGTGCAAAGGGAAACGCAAGCTTGCTGACAAGTGGGAGCCATGTATCTACACAATTGTGTCTTCCAAGCCATCGCTACACATTTACAAAGTTCGGGGTCGGGATGGAAACGAACGAGTGCTGCACAGAAATCTCCTTCTTCCAGTCAACTTTCTTCCCATAGACAAGACACAGAGTGAAGTCTCTGGTTTTGTCAATGATAGTGTGGAAAGCCGATCTCTATGTACAGGGGGTTCTGAACGGGATTACGATTCAGTGTTTCCCAATGCAACAGCTTCACCTTCCATGGCCAGGGCCTTGTCCACAGTTGATAGCCTAGATGACAGCTGGACACTCTCTTGGGTTCAGGAGCACTCTACAGAACCGAGCAGAGCCGCTGGTCTGGCAGAAGGAAGAATTTGACATTCAGAGCCACAGTGAATCGCGGATGGGCATTCTTACTGAAGAGCTCCCTCATGACAACATTTCCCATTTGTCCAGCCCAAGCCCTAGACTATCCAGAGCAACAGATTGTTCCGATCAAAGCCATGACCATCTCACTTCTAGATTTGGCAGAGCTATAAAGCCAGTCCGCAGGTTGATAGAGTCGATGGTCCAGCTGGAAGCTATATTTGGTGTAGCTGTACCTATCCCTAAAGTTATTCAGGTCTAAGCTGATTACAGAGTAAGCACTTTTCTTTCTAAGTTCCATGTATAGTCAGCTGTTGTATGGGTGTAAAAGGCACCTTGTGTATTTGTGGACTGACTAGAGAGCTGATCATTCTCTGTCTCTTCATAACCTTTAACTAGGTAGCTTCTAAGCTGTTGAACATACCAGTTTTTCAGTGGGTATGGTGCTGGCTGGTTTGGATGTTTTTCTTGTTTATTTTTTTTATTTATTTATTTTTTTGCATCTGCTTGTTTGACTTTCCATGTTTATTATTGTTCCCCAAATGGTTCTAAATTTTGTGTAATTCTAGGGGGGTGAGTGTAACCAAGTTAAAAAAGCTATATATGGTTTTAATGTTATAATTACACAAAATTCCTCTCTATAAGGTGGCTCGTATTGGTGCTGGGCAGTTTAAATTAGGACCTCCCCTTCCCTTCTCCTCCTCTTCCCTGCCTCCTCCCTTTTGACTTCGGTCTGTATGAGGAGGTAGGTATCTCTGAGTGCCTCAGGGTTAATCCTTATTAATCTTAATTTTCTTAGTTCATAAATATCTCAACATAAGTATATATATATTCCTGGGCTCATAATCAACACTTGTATTGTATTGTATTTTGCTGATGGTCAATGTTAGAGTGAGTTATACTGCTGCACATATTGCTAGCATCGTGCAGCATGGCCTATGCAGTATACCAGTCGGCTGAGCTAATTGGTTTTATATTCTTTTCCTATGAGGAGCGAGGAGAGAGTGATGCACGGCTGCCCAACACTAAAACAGCTATATTATTTCTGTTATCAGGTATGACTATTTCATGTATTAAGTTATTCAAGTTAGAGATATTTTCATAAGCGTTACGGTTATGCTAGCACTGTGTAGCACCGTAGGGCGACGTTGTTGCTATATGCTAGTGTCTAGTCTGTAAAGAAGCTGTGATATATCATTCATGAGCTGCTGTTCCTGTGCTGCTTTTTCTACATACACATTACGTGGTATTGTTATATTTGTAAGCCCCTGCCTCCGCCCTTTTTTTTGACTTCGGTCTGTATGAGGAGGAGCGAGGAGAGAGTGATGCACGGGCTGCCCAACACTAAAACAGCTATATTATTTCTGTTATCAGAATAAAAGCCACACAACGAAACAACGCAGAGTCCCTTTGTCTGTTGGTGACAGTGGTATCATCATCCACCGGTTACACATGCTCAGGACAGATCTGTTACTGATGTCTGAAACAACAAGACAAGTGGGCCTAATGGAGCTAACGGCTAAAGCTCGGACGGAGGAGGCTTTTGAGAAGAAGAGGGCTCAGTATGAGGAGCTGGTAAGCGAGTACTGAAGCAGGGAATGGAAGACCTGGTGAGACCCTATCGATGTTGGGTGCAGAGGCTTCGTAGGTCAGTTTCTCTGCAGGACTCTCAAGAGGTTGGGGATCAGAGGCTGCACAGTAGAAAAGCCATCGGGAAGATCTCTGATGCTGCAGAGAAAGCATCTCTGGTGGCTGTGGATCAAGCAGGGGGATCTGGACACTGGTTGGGCCGCCTGGGCGAGGGTGTGTGTTGCTGAAAGACCTGAAACACCCAATGACCCCAGGTAACATCACTGATGATGTGTGTAACGTTGTTCTGAGAGGTGTATTAAAAACAGATGGTCGTGTGATTA